>NC_090669.1:6955890-7255890 GCF_013368605.1 Nyctibius grandis | reverse complement strand
GGGGACTTGGAGCCAAATTATAATAAGCAAGAGCAGATTGATCCAGATTAAAAGATACAATTAGTCTGTCTGATTAGTAAACCTACAAAGTACTACTTACACTAAGTTATTGTTTTTATGACAAAAGAAGACATCCTTGCAGAACCATAAAGTCAGTGTCATGGATAAGAACCTTGCAATTTACTCCAAACAGTATGAAAAAAATCAGTTTAGAGATACAGCAATTCAAAATGAGTTGAAATGAAATATTATCATGCCAAAGGTAATACAAGTACATACACATATAACTGTATATGCCTGATTCTTTTTCATATCAAAGCCATTTCACATTATGGCATGGGTGAAATTTTAATCCTATTAAAATCACATGCAAAATCCCACTGAACTGCAATAAGACTAGGCTCTCACATAAAATGGATCTTTTCCAGTAAGCATTCAGACCCAAACCAACCTCACTTTACAGCTCCAGTGGGACCTATCTTAGTATAAATTGAAATTAAAATTAGGTCTCCATGTGTGTAAATATATACACATCTATATTTTTATTTGCACAGATATTGAATTACAAACTGATTCCTTTAGGGACCACACCTTGAAATATTTTTTATTCACTAAATTTGGCATTAATGACAAACAACGCATCAGTCTTGTGGAGTGGGGGGGAGGAAAGAACTGAATCCATTTGCTATCTTATAAACCACTATTCTTAATGCAATAAATACATTGAGAGTATTATACTCTGAAAGATTTTATTGTGATCTGTACCACTTCCATTCAAGCACCTCAAAGCAAAGTGTTGTGCTTCCATAATTCTCATCTCTCCTTAAAGCCTGAAATGTGCTTTTTATGAGAACCTGTTACACAGCTCAGCTGTGGTTGCACACAACACTGCTAATAAAGTGAATTGTGATGATAAAGCATGGGCATCTGTGATGGGCAGCAAGGCAATCTCAGCATGAATTCTTTCCAGTCTGGAAAAGTGTGTGGTCATTGTGACCTGAAAAGGTGTTATCCTAATGGATATAATTTCATCAACCAACTCAAAAATGGCCGTTCCACCATCTGATGCTTCTAAGAAGACTGCTGAGCCATATGCAGGCCAATATTACTGGTTCTACACCACTGGCTTCCCAAATTGATTATACAATGCAGGTCATGACTAGAAGCCATGCCCTATTTTCCCTCACAGCAGATGTCCAAGTCCATCAAGAAAAAGAGGTGGTTTTTTTTTCAGGATACACTACACGATCTTTGAAGAAAGGCCATCACCTGACTTCGAAAACTCATGATAGCAGCATGTCCTGGACAGCTCTCTCAAGTAGGAAATGGCAATTTTGTGCCCATGCATCTTCCATATAGAAAATCTGCTGGTTTTCCCTCATTCTGGGAGGCAGTTTCCCATCTGCTGCTGAGTGCTATGATGCTATAAGTGTGACCATACCCTAAGCAGTTTCAGGATGACAAGAAATGTGCATTTTTAAGACTAAAGAGAGAAGGAAAAGCCTGATGTCGAGACAGGAAGCTGATGAGTCTTGTAATAGCTGACTCTGCTATACACTATCTTTGTGAGAACAGGAGATGAGCAAAAAGTGCCTTGCAAGAGAGAGGAAGAAGCCTTGGGAAAAGCTTGCTGATTATTTTGAGAGTCAAAGAGAAGATCTATACAAAAAACTTTCTTTGAGCTATTATATTAATGCTTCAAGTCCAGGATTATTTGTGAATAACATGTACATTTGTATAGGTACATATTATTGCACATCTTCATGCATATAGGTAGCTACACAAGGAATTAATCCTGCCTCATGTGTCCATCTGATCATACTTCATGTGGGGATTTTTATTATAGAGTATATTTAGATTTAGTAAGTGCATGTATGGATTTTACGGCAAATGATGTAAGGCATTACAATGAATTGCACATGACTCAAAATCATGACTGCAAAGTAACTTCAATGGGTTTAAAATAGGTAATAATATACTAAATTGAAGACTAGGAACAGCAAAAGTTTTCACTGAGCACTCTGCTGTCCCTGAGGAACAAGGGCAAAAGACTTCAGCAAGCCAAATGTGAGGCATTCTTACTTAGCAAGCAGAGTAGATGAATCCTCTCCCAAGCGGGTATGTTAAAGGACGATGCTTGGTTGCATTCTTGCAATTAAATGGGAAAAGTAGCACTCAGTCAGGACGCAAGGACAATATAAGTCATCGGTGAATGGAAAGCGAGGACTTTACAGATATCACAGAATCACAGAATCACAGAATCACAGAATCACAGAATGTTAGGGATTGGAAGGGACCTCGAAAGATCATCTAGTCCAATCCCCCTGCCGGGGCAGGATTGCCTAGACCATATCACACAGGAACGCGTCCAGGCGGGTTTTGAATGTCTCCAGAGAAGGAGACTCCACAACCTCTCTGGGCAGCCTGTTCCAGTGTTCAGTCACCCTTACCGTAAAGAAGTTTTTCCTCATATTTATGTGGAACCTCCTGTGTTCCAGCTTGCACCCATTGCCCCTTGTCCTGTCAAGGGATGTCACTGAGAAGAGCCTGGCTCCATCCTCTTGACACTTGCCCTTTACATATTTATAAACATTAATGAGGTCACCCCTCAGTCTCCTCTTCTCTAAGCTAAAGAGACCCAGCTCCCTCAGCCTCTCCTCATAAGGGAGATGTTCATGCAACAGTTGCTTCAGACAGAGTGCATCATTGTCTACTTTTCCCCAGATACAGTTCCTTTTCAAAATGTTTTAATAATCACATATTAAAATACTAGATGATAGACAAAATATATACATATAAGCTCTGTAAATAACTGAAGCCATTCTACAAGGCTTAGTGTATAGACATGGTAGAGTTAAGGTTACTCTTGAGGACCAAACTCTGCTTCCTTTCATACACACCTGTCTCCACACACACATACACTCCCCCTTTGCCCCAAATTCCAGATTGACCATACATAGCTATTTTCCTATTCATAAAGCTTATGATATGGGAGTACTCTCATAAAATTACTAAACAAGCATGACAGAAAGATGCATGGAACAAATATCACAGCACACAGGTATTTCTGTCTCTGTCTAGTTTCTTGGTAGTATCCACACTGTGATTGAACCCTATGTTCATCTCTGATGTACCTTCAGAGTAGCTATAAAACCCATCTGAAAACCTAGGTAATGGTCTCGTGGTTCGCTGAGGATGATTTCTGTGCGACATTAAATACACAGCTATAGAAGCAACTGCAGTACAAAATATCTTTATGGCACTTCTCAAGTTTTAGAACTTTGCCCTTTACTTTCCGCAGCTCCCTTCACTCTCAGGGAGGTTTCGCAAGGCAGCTGAACTAATGTAACAGTTATCAACTTCAGAAGAGTGCTCTCACTCTTGTTCCTCCTCCATCCCACCTAACTGATCTCACCTGAGCTAATGCTCAGACAGTTATTTAATCAAACCTCTCAATGAGATAGTTTAATTTTCTGCAAGCTATTAATTTCTGTAAATGATCCACAAGGCAGAAACAACACTCTCAGACTGGAACCGGACTTACATCAAAGTCCAAAAATCTACCTCTCTCGTTCAGCAAGTCTAGTGAGCTCAGGTAGCCATAATTCATGCAGACTGCATCCAGCAATGAATAGTGATCACACAGCCTTCTGTGTATTATTTATTAATAGTAGTTAGATGTTTGCTCTTGCCTAAGGCCAGTCATTTCTGTCAGTCTGAGCAGGCTGCTGCTTCTGATTCTTCCCAGATAGCAGCTCTGCCTCAGTCAGATTCTCCCAAACCACAAAATCCCATCTCTCAACAGATCATCCTTTGAAAACTACCACTCTTCTTTTCTTTCTCCTGTGTTTGTGAGACTTTTCTTGTCCTGGCTCAAATGGCTGAAGAGGAACCTTCAGAGTTCATAGAACTTTCCTAAATGGTTCTTAATAGTGTGCTAAGAAGTTTCAACTGGGGCCATTCCTTCTCCTTCTACTCCCCCTTGCTCCCCCAAAATCCTCCATTAGGTGAAACCAATGTATTTTTACAATAAACGTTCCACTAAACACATCCATATATAGACTGATTTGATTATTATTGCAGAGCAGCTCTAATTTTCCAACAAGTTATCTTAGTCATCACTATACAACACAGAAAAAGTCATAAAATGAGAAAGTAAAAAAGAAATTCAAAACCTTCTCTTGGACATTCCTCATTGACGACTTCTTCTTTATGTATTCCACTTTGTCCTAAGTGTTTCTCTAATGCTTTACTAACTTTATATACTCTGCCTACCACTGAAACTGAGCCAAACAGGGCAAGCGCTTAGCAGGGCACATTTTTTAAGCAATAAAGGAAGTGAAATATCTCCTATGAACTTAAACTGCAAAGCTTTGGGAGACCAAAGAGGAGTCTGGGAAAGTAGGACCAGAATATGCTCAAAACACAAAGTGAATATCCATACTGCAAAATTACTATAGAATATATAATTACAAGTACTTGGGAGCTCAGTGTTTTATCTTACCCTCCCCTTAAAAGCTGCATGGTGACACAAGAGTCAGTATCACCTCTAATTGTGTCACCAGTAACAATGACAGTTATTATTACTTTTATTATATGTAAATTCTCCATTTGTTCCTGCAGCTAATATGTCCCTTAAGCTGGTAACAGTATGACATAGGTGATTTATGTTTTTATTGGCAACAACATATTCGCTGCTGGGAAAATATGACTAGTCATGGAAAAGGCTTAATCTTGAAATTCAGCTATTTTTTGTGTCTTGGTGGCCACTAATTGCAAGCTTGAGGCAGTGCACAATAATTATCAGTCTGCAAGCATGAAAAGGAGTAAATGCCAGTCAGGCTGTATGGTTGCTTTGTGCACACAACGACATCTAAAGAACTCTGCCATGTCAGTGTTGGGCTTGCTTCTTCAATGTAATGGCAGTGATTCAGCTGGTAACTGGATGAAAAATTGCAGCAGGTTTCCCTGTTATGATTCTTTCATGCATCTCTGTCAATGGCAGTTTACATTCTGGGATTGAGATCATTTGTTTCCTGTTTGCTCACAGCTTCAGGCTTTTCTTGTTTGCCACCATAGATTTACAGCCCTCCCCCACCCCAGCAAACCACATCTAAGGGGTTGAGGGATTATAAGGCTTAATACTTTACAGCTCAGCACATGTAGCAGAAAGTTAAAACTACTGTAAAAGGAATGATGACTAGATACTCCTGTGAAATAGATACATGCACGTGTGCAGATATGCATATGTCTATGTAGAAAGAAGCACACAGAGCAGTCCACATAGTGGTGAGATGCTAGACTAAAAGCTTTATTAGCAGTCTGTCTTCTCATAAACTAACAGACACAACCTCAGAAAAACAAAATAAATACAAATAACCTTTTTAATGGGTTCCTTCCCTTAACTCTACTTAAAAAATGATAGCAAAGTAAAATACACACTTCAAAAGGCTTCCAATAGTCAGACCTTTTTATAGTTTGATGAAAAAGATGTTGCTGTATCCATACAGTCATTAAACATAAATGAGAGCATAGACACAAGCATGAACGACCTGATTCAGTACTTACTTATCATACATGCCTAGCAGGAAAGATGTTTATACCCCATGATCCCAGCCTATCTAGCCAGATATCTTAAATATTTTACTCACACGCTTCACTACCATCAGTACATGTACCCTCCCAATGCCTGTCTGAAGTAGGGAACTGCTACTATGTACATTAACAAATGTGTATATATAAGCAGACACAGGAATGCTAAGGCCTGCATTTAACTCCTGCTAAAATTAACTGGAGTGGATTTCAGCCTTGAAAAATGTGACCCTAAGTACTCAGAATAAAACATGAGGCTAAAGCAGTGAGACTAGAACAAAATGGTGAGCGTGTGATTAAATGGAGACCTGAATAAAAGTTGCCCAATCTACCATCTTTCTTACTCAGCTATCCTTTTTCTTTATCTATGAAATGAAGTACTGTTTGTCTTTATCACTCTTGTCATGGTCAGCAAAACTGGGTGAAACACAATTTATTTGTTAAATGCCACCTGTTCTTTGTTTTCCTATTCACTAACTGCTCAGAAGTAGTTTAGCTTTTCCTTGAAAGTGTATTTGTATTCAGAGAATTATTCATGGTTGCCAGCTTATTCACAAGCAGCTCATTACAAGCGTTCACTCTTTAAGTACTTGGTTAATTTTGATTAGATGAATGGCTACAGGGTATGTTTCTGTCCCTGACTGGATCTCTAAGTGTTCCATTTCTTGATTAAGTACTCATGTTTACAAATTTCTAACTCTCTTTCTGAGACTGTTCTTCAATATTTATTTAATATACACTATTTCAAACATTCCCGCCATAAGAAAATAAGCTTTGTCACAGCAGTTCAAGCAACAGTCTCTGGTGGCTGAAGTTTTAGAAGGTGCATTTCTTGTTTGAGTGAGTACAACTGAGGTTGTCTTATTTGAAAATGCAAACTTGATGTATTATATTGCTTAGCTGTAAGAAAACTATTCCTTAGAGGAGTCAAAATGTATTATATGGATCCCTCTGAACTCATTAGAATATTTTAAAATATAATGCCATAATCAGATTGTTAGAAATGTTTCTGGATGAAGACCACAGAATCAAATCCTCTGGCCTGTCCTGGTTCTTTTGCATGGCTCCAGTGATATGAAACAGTTGTAAAACTCTCTTCATCAGGCAGTTTATTACTGCTTATGTCACCAGAATGGTGCAAAGCAGCCTTTTAAAGGTGGTCTTAGGCACCTAAAATGAGGCAAAACATTGTTATATTAGCCCCTTGTTTCTGTCACATTCACTCACATATACTGTAGATTGTATATATGAATTGCAAGAGTGGCAGAGGTGCCCTTTTGGGGAAACACAATCAAAGGATCTCAGGACCAAGTCCTGAATTGTGTTGGACTTTAAATATCAGTTCTTTATGTCAGATGAAGTTGAGGGGAAGGGCCAAAAGGAGGCAAAGGTCAACCTAGGGGCTAGCAGAGGTGGGCGAGCAGAGGTAGCCAAGGAATACAAATGACAAGAAAAGAAGTTAACCTCCTTTGCAGTGACTGTGTTAAAACCACTGTTTGAAATGATCACTATGAGCAGATTCTCTCAAAAAGAAAGGCAGGAAAAGGATAACCCACTTCTGCCAACTGAGTCAAGCCACAGTCTCCATGCAAAACTGACACTAAGTATTTTACTCTTTACAAATAGTCATTATAATTGGGATTTTTAAATAATCCTTCTTAAAAGGGATTGCAGCTGTAATCAATTTGTGGAGGGCTGTTTTAATAAGACGCTGCTCGAATAGGATTAACTATGAGACCCTAGACCTCTTTCCTCCAGTCCTTAAACTCCTATTTGAAACATTTAGATACCCCATAAATTATTTATTGGTCTTACAAGGTGTCATCAAGCTAAGAAAATGATGCTTGACAAGTTGAAAACCATAACCATTTCCACCAATTTGTTAACAGCCTCTCCCACATGGCATGTAATGTCTCACTTCTGCCTTGTCTTAGGAACAGAAGTTACATTCACCCATTGCACCAAAAGCACACGTGTAGAGCTGGCCGATCTCGTGCATTCTGTTTATTTCAGGAAATATATCAGAAAATAATTTATAGATAGCTTGAAAATAGAACATCAGAGTGGATATCCTTTTCCTTGCAAGGTTCTTAAATAACAAGGGAACAGAAAAAACAGAGTTTTTCACTCCCTCTGTCTTCCACTCAGAAAAATGCTAGTTGAGTCTTTCTTTGTTTTCTGAACTGCACAGATGAATACCTAAATAGGCATGCTGTAAAAAGGAATACAGGGAAAATCTATGTGGGCTTTTGCCGAGAAAAGAGGAATCACCCCTTCATCTGAAGTATGTTTCTCAACAGCTATATCTGTCAGCTAAAGCTAGAAGTAAGGCTACTGGAATTTTCTCGCAGGGCTTCTCTGGCAATACTGGTTAGTGAAGACTGGTAAAAAGGTAGTGGGACAGAGGACATAACTTTTCTGTAAGGGATCTAGCTAAATGATCACTTCAAGCATGAGGCAATTTGCATTTAGGAAATATCACCTAAGTCAGCCTTTATACCTCTAATTATCTGAGAAAGATAGAAACTCACTGCACCTGAAAATAGTTTTTTGCTCATCACTGCTTCTCGTGGGAATGTAAAACAAGGTTTTCATACTTTTTTTCATCTGTACAGTCTTAACACACTGACTCCCATACTGACAATGCTCCACCCTTAATTCAGCAGTTTTGTGGGGGTCCTAGGCCATAAGCATTTTGTCTAAGAGTTTGTTAGTTTGTTTTTCTTTGTTTGGTGGGTTTTTTTTCCACAGACACCATGAGATTATAGATTTGATCCATGGTGCAACCAATCTTTCTACCATGAAGCAGTGTTGGGTTAGTGTATCACATAAAGCAATTACAAAGCTGGTTAAACAAAGACTTCAAAGTGTGAAGCTCTAATTTATTACATGCCATTTGTTTATTGTATTATTCTACTAATACCAGATCAGTGAGCCTTCAACAGCAATAATAAAACTGTCTGTGGGACCAAGGCTCACAGGGGAGTGACCTCTAGTTTTGCAAGTGTACAGTTTCCACAGACAGAATATCTGAAACTAAATCCACTTAAAAGCACAAAACTGGGGAAACTACAGATGCACCCAAGTGAGGTTTTGTCTGATCTACTTCCTGATACAATTTCAAGTTCACTGAACTTCTTTGATGTTTGGTCATTTTAAGAGACAGTGACTGCTGAAAACTTCTCTTCTGTTCAGTCATGGTGCAAGTGACACAAAGGAGAGCAACAACTACCACTATTACTTATGAACTACCGTGTACCTCTGAGTTTATCAGACATTTTAAACATCAGGACTAGGTGTGGTCATTTAACAGAAAATCTCTGTGTCTTAAAAAGTGAGAAAACAGCATATGAAGAAGAGAAAAAAATAGGGACATAAGTCTATTATTACTTTCAAAAATATTTAAGCTGTTTGTTTCTGTCTCCTTATAGACATCATGAGATTATGGATTTGATCCTTTGTACAACCCATCTGTTTAGTACGAAGCAGTGTTAGTATATCATGTAAAACAATCAGGGAAACTGGTTAAACAAAGACTTCAACATGTGAAGTCTCCGGTAGTCCTGGCTAAAATATTTAAAATACAATACCATGCACTGTGTCTTTTCCACAAACTACTCTACAAAATAGATAACTCACAATAGACTGGAAACATTAGTGGAGATGTCACTGAAAACATAAGCTTAGATTTAGTGTGAGAAAGTTGTTGTGCTCTGTCATCTAATTTTTAAATGCTTGTATCTGACTTTTAAGTCACTTCAGTACTTTAAAAATAAGTACTTCTGCTTCAAATTTACAAATTTAGACATGATGATTTCAGAAAAATACTGGGTGAAAGCAAATAGCACTTTCCATTTTTTCTTTGAAAAACTTGATCTTGACTGTTGTGTACAAATAGCCATAAAGTTACTGTAAATCACAAAAGGAAAACACATCTTTTAGAAAACTGCAATTTACAGGTGAGAAACATTCAACAAAAAATGCCCGAATATGCAGAAACATCTGTGTATCAGTTTTTCCTTGTTCCAGGTAATTTGCAGAGCTTGTATGATAGTACAGCTCCGGTCATTCATGAACAAAGACATTTTGCGGTTGTAGACATACAGAGGGAAGTAAATGAGTTTTAAAAATGTAGAAAGCAATATAATTTAGCAGGGGGAAAATAAAGAAATTCTCGAGCTGCTAATAGAAAAGAAGCACATTGGCCTAGAAACCCCTTTCTGTTTATAATTTCATAAAGGAAGACAGTAGCCCAAGACAAGCCTGTCACATCTTTGGCTTTGAACAAGGGTCAGTGATGGATAACTGACCTCCTTTCTCACTTTTATCAACAAATGTCAAAAAAGGCAAACAGCAGCAATGACATCCTGCCCAAACAGCCAAGAGTGTTTCATTTTCCTTGCACTTCTGTTTCCTCTGTGCCTTTAATCAGGGCCGGGGGATGTAATTGCTCTGTCTGGGCACAGCTTAAGGCATGCTGTGCAACTAACAATTAGTTTAGAGACTGAGATCTATAAATTTTGAGAAAAGAGTAAGAGGATTTGGTGTGCTCGAGCTATCCTTTCTAATGAAGAAAAATATCACACCGGAAGGGACCCAGAGTGTTATCAAAGCAACTTAATATCATCTGGTAGTGATTTGTAGGCCCTGATAATCTATTGTGATCATGTTGAAGGGGGAGGAAAAAGTCCACGTGTCCCACTATTTATGAGATTTCCAAAACGATGGCCGCCATCTGTGCAAACGCCACTAATCTCAGCCACCGTCTTCAAGGCAAATGGCTCCATGAGATTGTCTGATGGAAGGGAAACACTGCAGGAATGTTGGGCTATTTATTGTTTATAAAAATAAACCAACTGGACTAAGACATATGCGAGGAATTTATATCAAACAGCTGCAAAAGCAAGTTGCCTCGATAGGGAGGGTGCGTTGATGATGCAATTGGACCACACTGAAAGATTTTCCTATTAATCTTGGAATATACATGGCACGCTTGAGATACTGATTTGTCCCCATCTTACACCCAAACTCACCGTATATGGATATTCTTAAAATAATTTTTGAAAACAGTTTATATAGATGAAACTAATGTATTACGTGTTTATTAACTAAATAAATACAAAGTTTAAGAACAGTTGTCCCTATATAAGCTTACCTCTCTTAAACATTTCCTCCTTGCTTAGTTAAACAAGCACAACGCAGATATTAAAACCCAGTGTCCGTGAACCTTCATCTGACTTATGCCAAGTTTCTAGGATTTGAAAATTCCTTGGTTTATGGTTGGCAGCCTAATCCCATTAAAGTCCTTTCCTAATTTCTTAATGAAGAAGACCAAATCCATCACAATAAGAAACAACATTCACTGAGAACAAGGGGTCAAGGAATAACAAGATAACACCAAAATGATTAATGGTGTCACAGTAAAACCACAAAGTACAATATTTTAGTATTGGGCCTGCATAACAGCATCAGACAAAGGGGAAAAGAGATCTAAGAAGAGAGACAAGCTTCTTGCCTTTGCAGAGCCAGTTTACCAGACATGCTTGACACTGGAGAGAATCTTACTTATTTAACTGTTAATGGGTTGGTATATCTACAGGAACCTCTGGGAAATTCTCTTTCTAGGTCTACATGCTTGAGAACAGCTATCTTCGCTTTTCATTAAAACTGCATGCACTTTGAAACACCTGCCTTCAGGAAAACTCTCAAGCTGATTGACTCTAACATGAGAATTAATTCAGGCTGCTTTAGCATGTGGACAAGGCTCCACAGAACAGCATGTCGGTATTAGGCTTTTCCATAATACGAACTGGCAAGGATTGCTCTTTTGGGAATCCTGCTCAGCTGGAATTCAAGCACTTTGTTTGACAACTGACTTTCAAGGTGTGTGTCCTTTTCTTTTAAACAAACACATGATGCTTGAAAGCCAAGCTACAACAGTGCATATATACATATATAAAAATGAAAAAAGGACAATTCCTAAGAAATCGTTTGCTATAGTTTGTGAGTATTACTTACCCATGCTGATGCCAGAACTTTCTAACTAGAAGGGAGGAAAAATGTTTTGTTTGCTTAATTTATTTAAAAAGAGTGATCATAAAAGCCACTAGTAGATATCGATTGTGTTTTCTGACTTCTAGGAGACTCTAGGATTTGGGTCTTCCTTTTTTTTAGAGAAAAATTCATTGCACAGTCACAAGATATTTTAGCGCAGACACATTAACAGTGAGGTACACACTTGAACTGGATGCTTGTTAGCAAACCCCACCCCAAAACCCAATGCCCCCACCCAAAACGAAACCCCTTAAACCACTCAAAGTATAGCTTATGTGTTACAAGCACACTTGTGCATTGGTCACACTGTTTCAGTGATTTCTCTGAAGCACAGCCCCCAAACCCTTGCCCATGCTCAACATCAAACATCCCACAAAGCTCCAAAATTCCCCTGCAGACCTTCCAACTCTGCCTCTTCCTTAGTTCTCACACACAAATATTTTTAAGTTCTTTGTCCACGCTCCCATGGATCCCTACTTCAAAAAGCACGCAGCTGGACAGTGGTTCAGGTCATAGTTTTCCTACAGTTATGGCTAATCTATAAAACAGCATAAAGGCTGTTTAAACTCATTAGTGAATCTGACAATAAACTTGCCCTTTTAGAGGCAAGAGATGGTTGAGAAACAAGTTCAAAGATATCTGTTGTCTTAATAATCACTGAAATGCAATCTTGGTGTTGCTCAAGGTGTAATTACGTGATGTTTTTCTCTGACAGTAAGGCATAGAAATTCTTGTATTTCCTTTTAGTCTCTGACTGTTCATTTCTGTTCTGGTGCTGCAGTTAATCCTCTTTGCTGTGCTGAAAACTACAGAACTGGCCTCACAAAAATCTGTAGTAGCCCAGCAAAGGTGGGGTCTGTGACCCAGAAGCCAGGGTACCATCGAATTTGGCTCCACCACTAAAGAAAATAGATCCTAGAACTGCATCAGCAATAGACCTCATTTCTGATCAAATTCTAAACAGGTTTTAGTTTGAATACATGCAAAGTCCTAAAAGCTACTTTAGTAAAACTGTTTCAAAGCATACTAAGTCTACCTTGTCAAGTAAAATAGCCCAAGAAATTAAGCTGGGAGCATTTAATGATGTCTCTCTTAGAACTGGATTGAGACATTTTACATGAACAATGGTCCCATCAATATTAAAACAGTGTGCCTAGAAGAATTTCCTTGCATTAATGATTCTCTCCCTCTTTGCCAATATCTGCTCACCTATTTGAATATATATATACATATTTTTTTTTTTTAGGTCTATTACCAAACATATAAATGTTCTTAACACACTTAGGATTGGTATGCATGGACACTCAGAAAAAAATTAAAGCAGATCAACTAAAGATCAATGTGCATAAGATAAACCACGTTTAGCCTATAGGTAGGTGCTTTTATGCATCAACCCATGGTCAGACACATGGTTCAAGACACTGTCTGCACAAACAGCTCCAACATCCTCCCCCTATTTGTTTCGGCTGCCGGTGGAAGTTAGCCAACAGGATGGGTGTGAGCACACCTCAGTAGTTTCCCAAAAGGAAGTCTCCTGCATTGATACACTTGTTCCCATCTCCTGCCACAATTTATTTCATTCTGAGTTATACCACTCCTACTGTTTATGAAGTCATGCTATAAAGTAGGTTATAAACTGATCTGGGTTCAAAGCTGTTGTGAGTTGCTGGCAGTGGGAGATACGAGGTTGGCAACAGTCTCTTGTATCAGCTGTGCTACACAAGAAATAGTGGAAGCAAATCTAAGGTTATCTTTTTCCTGGCAGCTTTTGTGTGTCTTATGTCACTAAATTCACAAGCAGGTCAAAGAACCTGATGGGAAAACAAGTGCAGAGCTTGAGCCTCACCAGTGAACAACTTTTCCAAGAGGAAACCTTACACTGGCATTGGTTTGCAAAAATACATGCAGAATGACCCAGGTAAACCTAAGAAGCCCCCAGTTTTCAAATACAGAAACAAGAAGAGACTGTGGCATGTCAGGAAAGTACAACTATGCTAGAGGATCTGAAATGATGCCTTTTTTTTTTTTCTCCCATTATCTCAAGCACAAAACAATCACAAAATAAAATTTGCTAGCTGATTGATTTTTAGGCTTCATTTAAAAGAGATCTTGATAACTCCAGTGTACTTCCCACTCCTACTTATTCCTGCATCATCAGTCATCCACAGCACTGTAAAATACCATGTTTATCACTCTTCTGGAATGTAAAGGTATATGCTACCTGTGATGTGTTGTTTCAGGATTGCTGAGTGATTCACACTGTGATGAATTCATACTATGATGGGGGACAAGAGGTATTTCAGAGCATGCCAGTAACTAACTTTTTTCACAAGTTATTTGTCAATCTTCCAACAGATTACCATATTTCTTCTATTAAAACACACAGAGCTATCACCCAGGAGCTAGCAGAAACTGTGGTATTTTTCTCCTGTTCACAAAATATAGGCGAAAGTACTGCAAATCTAGAAATATATATTGCTTATTATTGTATATAGTAAACACAAAGGGTTGTAGACTTCAAGATGCACAACTGCTTCATTACAAAATGAATAGAAATGTTCAATTTCTGCAGAACCTGGATATTATTTGCATGCTGTCTAACATGAGGAGGCTTACATAGAATTTCCTTCTAATTAGCAAGTATGTATGTCCAAGACAATTGAGAAATAGGACTTAAAAAGCCTTAAAAATAACATATTATTTGCAGTGATATCATTCCCACTATTTTCAACATGAAAACATTAGGTTAACAAACATAGATACACAAAGGGGATCTTACCTCTTACTTCTCTGCACAGATGCATAATTTGAGAAGTTATCTGTCCTTTAAAACAAGAAAATATCTTTGTTATTTTTATGACTACAGGGTTTTTTTGATCCTAGAGATCCTCTTTTGTCATCAGGTATCAAAGCACTTTCTGATGAAGGTAAACGGTCCAGTCCTACTCTTAGAGGTTGAATAGGAACTGGTCCACTGCCGAGCAAGCAGTTTACCTAGCAGGGCAAAGGCAGAGCTAGAAGTTTACCCACATTTCTATTCTACCCTCCTATAAACTAGATGTACTGTCTTCTATCTATTTATATAAGTATAGTATCTTTTAAAAGGTAAGTAGATCTTCTCTAATGGCTAAACATGTATGATTCATACATGAAAAGACTAGTTTTCAAGCCCTGGAATCTGACTTGATTATTTTTTTAAATCTGGTACGTTGAAGGCTAAAATGGCACTTCTTTCAGTCACTACATACTCCACCATTGCTGTGGAAAGACACAGCTCAGTCAAGTGTATACAAAAAGGCGTTATCTTTTAGAGCAGGATGGTAACTGTTAAAGCATGAAATCTATAAGCTTGCCCAGATTCATAGCTGTTGTAAGGCAGTTTGGGGCAGCTATACTTATTTGCACCAACTAAATATCTTATATGTCAGTGTGCTAAACAGTAACAATCTGTGGACAGGTATCTTTCTGCTCTATATTCACAAAATAAAAATTAATTGCCCCTCCCAAAACCCTATAGTATCACAAGCCAATACTCCTCAAAGACTACATAAGTACCACTAATGCTGAACAATGCAGTTTAAGTGAAACACTGGTGGCTAAGATCTACCTCTTGGCAGAAAAGCCCACGAGAAAGGAACTTGTTTTTATAAATTAGAACACTTCATTTAGCATTTTTAATAAGTTATATGGCAATTTTTTAGTTACATGATTATATGTTACATGACTGCTTCATAAAAGCTGTCTATAGTGACGAGTGACCTGAAATAGACAAGGTAAAATTTATGACTGTTTTGTATCAAAAACAGCTGAACCCACTGGAAACTTGAGGAGTAAACAAAAAGTCTTAGTCTAAACATTAGAGAGACTGAAATTTAAATGTTGTGGTAAAAACTCACTTGACCTGTAAAAATCCTGTAATGGGTAATAGAAATAATTTAATGCACCCTTCATCATCAGTTTTTGCTTTGATCCTTCATACACTCCTACTAGCCTACAAACCTGAAACCTTCCAAAAAACAAACTTGGGGCGGGGGGAGAAACGTCACAAACTGAAAATTAAATAAATTTTAAAAAGCGTTTTAAAATTCCAGTCAATCTTAAACAATATCACCACAATATGATACTTTGTATCATCACATATAACGACCAGAGTAGAAATAGGGGGTTGATCATAGCAAAACCGAAAGGTGAGAGGAGAATCATGCAGAGCTTAGCTTTGCTCAAAGAGCTGTCTGCATTCAAACAGGACGCTGCTATCCAGGCAGCTTCTCTGGCTGCCTTGGGGTCCAAAATGCCACCTGACATTTATCCTGAGCATGGTGAAGTGTGGTTAGAAGCTAAAGTTGTTTTTCACTTCTGATAATGCTATTTTCTGCTGGTTCCTTCACTGTGGAAGGGATTGCCTCACAAAATCACCTTTTCCTTGCACTGCTTTTCTAGTTGCTTTGTTTTTCCAGGGTTTTGTGGAGTAATAAGGATCATGTAGTATTGACTTTACAATCAACAAGACCTGAAAAAATACTCTGTATGACATTAGGAGACAGAATAAGAGCTGATTTTTCAGATTGTGCAGTCAAATAAAAAAATAGTAGATTAGCCTAATGCAGTGCCTTTTTGTTCATATTTTCCTATTATTAAAAAATAAAACTGTTTTTCAGGTTTCAGAAATGAAGGAATAAAAATCAAAGTAAGGAATGTTCTCAGCATTCTTGGAACAAGTGATTCTTCATATTACTACTTTTTATGGGAGTGACTGTCAATCATCAATCTTCAAAAATGTCATAAACACCCACACATGCTATTTCAAAGATACCTAATGTAGGATATATAATACCATATTTCAAACTGGATTCAAAGCTTTTCATCTATCTAATAGTTAAGAACAAGGAAAAACACAAACATCAAATGAAAGGAAATGTATTTGTTGATGCTAACTGCAAATAATAATTTAATAAAAATTAATAGTCTATTACATATCCGTTCAAAAATTATTTTTCATGTTTGAATGACAATAGTGATCCTGAAATGCCTGCATCCATAGAGAACCACTGATTTCAGCAGGTGATCTGCTAAGCAGGACCAATCTTAAAATGCATGTTATGGTTTACCAATTTCGTAATTTCTAAAAGAAATCAATAATCTTTCACAGATTTCATCCCATTCTGACCTGGTCTCAGTTATTCATCAAGGATTTACAATCCATAGAAGTGGGGAGGGGAAATTCCACAAACTCATATTTGCAGAAGGTACTCCTCTTCCAAAACACCACAAATATTCACCACAGCTTCCAGCCCTTTACAGATTCTATTAGCCAGGTATATCAAAGACAGAAAAGAAGCACGTGACAGATTTCCACCTTGTTTGCAAATTATTAGGAAAAGTAATCAGCAACAGTATATTTGGAGCTGTACAAGGCAACAAATTACAGTTTTTTCTTGCTGTAATTGAATAAAAAGAGAAACACTGTAGAAAGGACCTACTGGGTAATCAAGGGACAGTTGTAAGCTGGTCTACACAATCCCATATAGGGTGAGTGTTTAGAAAGAACTGTAAAGGAAAATACACAGAATGAAGTAAGGAGAAATTATTAGGAGAACAGATAACTTTAAAGTGCTTTGCTCTCTGATCATCTTTGATGTTTTGAGGGACCAGGTAGTGTTTCATCTAATCCAGAAAGTGTATGTATTACTGCAGTGACAGCACTGTTGGTTGACAACCAAATGGACCAGAACTATCTACGCAAAGTCCAAGGACATGGCCACAGAGCACTAAAAGAAGTGGTCAGAGCTTCCTTAGAGGGATTGGTGGTCCCTCACTGTGCTTTGTTCCAGCAGGCCAAGGACCTCACAGGATGCAACCAAGCCCAAGTCTGCAGGCAAGTGGTGTGACGATGCTAAATAAAAGAAATTACAAACGTTTCAAACCATATTTAACCTAACATTCTCTTTTTTTCACACCCTTTAAGTGAAAAAAGTTCAGCAATGCATGGGGAGCTTAGGCAGTATTAACAAAGACATGGAAGGAACATCATGCACTTGCCTCCCCGTTAGCTGGGGCAGGTGGCAGGGCCACACTTACACCATGTGCATCTCTCTGCATGGCTCTTCTCTGCAATCTGGTACATTAATGGAACTTCAAGGCCACTAAAAAATACAGGATATATTTCTCAATCTCAACTCCAGCTTTCAAATGAGTGCATTATTTATTCATGAGTACCACATTCAAAGTGCTGTTTCCCTTGTTACTTGATGAAATAAATGAAAGAACAGCAATATCACTCTAAATCCCAATTTACAGCTCTTGGAAGCCCCAGATGATTGTATCATAAAATTCTCCTTAACCTCCCCCCCTCCACTCTTTTCTGCCTTGCATCTGATTGAGAGAATAACCTGCAAGGAGCTAAAGGCTGACCTGGCGGCCTTACCTAACCAGGGGAACCTATTATAACAATCAACAGATTCCAAGGGAGAGGAAGGACAGTCTTGTACTTAACATCGTGAGCTTGGATCAGAGGATTGGGCTCTACATGTGAGGTGCACCTGCAAATACATTTCTTCTCTGGAGAAACACCGGGTTGAGAAAGTAGAGAAGACTGAACTGTCAGAAAGTACACCATACAGACACAGTTCATGTACTTGGAGAATTTTTTCACCTCCTTGTTTGCTTACTTATTATATGGGAAACAAAATATTTATCTAAAAAAAAATTTAGTCCTGATTACTTCCTGAATCTTGATTTTGATTTATTTTGGGAGACACACTAAAACATCACTGTTTCTCATGTATAGCTGAGCTTCTCATGACTACAACACACAGTTCAGTCCCTTCTCCTCTCATAAGCTTACCCTGTCTAACTTGCAAACTTACTGTCTCTTCCTGTGCTGTTGTAAGAAATACAGCAAAATGCAGGCAGTTTAAATTGCAGACAGTTTTCAAATCTGATAGCTTTAGAACAAGCTTCATATTTCATGTTCAGGTCCTGGCCTTTTATAATTATAGTAGAATTCTAGCTTTGACTCTCCAAAAAGTTCACCACAGACTGGACTTGGGGTCCTAATCCCTGCTACTTTTGACACATCATACTTGTAAAGAAAATCGTAAGCCCAAATGCTTATATATTAGAGTAAAAAGATTTCAAAAGTTTCAGAGCTTTAAAAATCTATAATTAAAAATCTATGATTTTTAAACCCCATCTGGTGATTCTCAGCATCCTGTCCGCTGAACACTGGCGACACAGCAATGTGGCTGTCAGAACCAGCCCTTCAGTCGGATACGAGGGGACACTTTGCTTCAGACTGTCTTACTGTTAGCACTCAAGAGCTTTTGCTAGCTACCTCCACTGCACTTTACTATGTATTGTGAAAATCCTCTTTCATCATGGGGTGTTTGGAGGAGTGGTGGTGTGATTTTTCAAAGGGTTGTAGTTGTTAAGCATCCACTTCTGACCAACTTCTGTAGTTATTTAGACTCCAAGGAGCCCTATGTGTCATCAAATAACAATCCTTAAAGGCATTATCTATCACCTCTCACCTTTCAATTCCCTAGGAGCTGCTTGACTATTAAGACAGGCAAGTTACTTTAGTACCAGGAAACATGAATTTGTATCTCCCCAAATATTCAAGCTCACTGACTCGAGAAGAGGATCTAGTGTGTCAAAAGCAAATTTAGTCTTTACTATTTGAGTAGGCAGCTCAAAGAGGCTAAAGTAGGCAGAGTTAAATTAAACCAAGGTCAGAATGTAACCATTGCTAAGACAGATTTAGGCAGCAAACCCCAAATCGCTTGAGGACACAAAACCTGGTAGTTTATCTTGAAATCTAACATGCACTATCTGGCAATGGCATTGTTTCAATTATGAAACAATTCACATCTCGGCTGACACATGTAATGAAGCTTGCTACTTGATAGTACATAATTTAAAGTAAAAGAAAAAAGAGTATGTTTTATCATGGTCTATCATATCTTTGTCTATTGTTCTGCAATCCATTTGCATACCTAAAGGGAAACAGCCTTTTTAATTTCTTTCCCCTCTCCTAATCATCTGAGGCCTATTAAGAAGTGTTCTGTATCCTGTAATCAGGTAATTTATACAGTGTGCACCCTTAGGCTACAGCCATTACAAACAAGCTGAAAAACTCCTTTACAATAAATGATTAGCATGGGAAGACACCATTCACAATTAATTTTTTTCTGTTTGCATTGGCAGATGGTCCCAGACATTGAAGCACGGCCTATTGACCATACCTTTACTCCAAAGAAAAAAGGGTAGCCTTAGAAGAAAAAGAGAAATGTCTGTAAGACTGCTTCACTTTGGGAATAAACATGCTCCCCAGCTTTTCGTGAATTTGTGCATGTTAAAGACTGGATTCAAAAACTGTGGAAGGCAAAGGAAAATAAATCCCATTAGCTTCTGACCAGGACCTGAGTTAAAACCACAAGGAAAATATTGACTTGAAGGACAGTAAGAGAGCTTTTTTTCATCGTTTTCCATAAGGGTTATTCCTGAGGCAGTTTAAGCAGACATATTGTGCAGGTGGATTTGAAAATGATCAGCTTTGTATTTCTGAAAGCTGGGTACTCACTGAGGCAGCAAATAAAAGAGTTCTGCTCTCAGCTACACTTTACAACACACATTTTCCTGCTTCCACAGAAGGACAGCTGATGACAACTTCATTCTCCATTTATTCATTGTATTTGCTCACTGTTTACATGTTGCTTTTCAGTACTTTAAAACAACTTCTGATGCACTTCTGAGTTGTTGGCATCACTGCAGACTCCCCCAGAATGAGATCCAGCCAAGCAGACTGTCATTTTAGTGGCCTGTGCCAGCATTTTCTTGATGGTGACAGGATAGTCCTAACTACTGCATAGCAAATTCCTAACTTAAGAGTAAATAGAGCATTTTCTGTCATGACTCAGAATACTCTGGCCCTCCTTTTTGCTCTGTAACAAAGCAGCAAGCTGCATTTCCATATGTGATCTCTAGAATGTGATCTAATCCAGTCTCACTGCAGTCTACAGTGTGTTTTGAATGTTGGTACTGAAACCCAAAGTCATTGGCTGCCCATTCAAGATCATCTGTTTGGAATTACACACACAAAAAATGCAAAGTTCCTGGATTAACTCTGAGGCATGGCACAAGGATTACAAGGTTTTATCTAAAAATTCAGTTAGATTTAGCCACATCGCATATCTGTGGTATCTAGTCGTAGCTATACTTGCCAGGAAGATACATTTACCATAACCTCCTAGGGCCAACATCAGATAATCCAGGTGAGCTGGACCTTCTCCAGGGAAGACATGACATTGTATACTTCAGGGAGTGACACTGCCACACAGTGATCACACAAAGTTAGAGGCCATACTAAGTTCTGGCCTGCTTTTGCCTCTGCTCACTGAGTCTCCATAGGCTTTATGAAGTTCTTGCTGTTGACTTCAGGCATTTTTCCTCTGAAAATGTAAGAGTTGGCTTTACCAGCACCTACAAGGCATTATGTGCTATGTTATAGTTTCCAAAAGAAAAAGAATATAGAAGCATTTAGTCTCCAAATATTTTCCTGCCCACTGAAGCTCATCTTCAGCATTGTCTGATTTCAAACGGCAGAGTTAGGCCTGAGAGCCAGGCACAGGAGATCATCCCAGGGCAGTACAGCCACATTCAGTTACTTCCAAGCAACATATGCGTGGGGGAATGGAAACTGGGTACAAACTTTCCACTCTGGTAAATCTTACTGACTTCTGCTTTAATCGAGTTTCGGGGATCACCAGAGTTGCTTAATGTTGCTTTGGTATTCTCTTTTTCCCATTGTGCCAAAGCCTACTTGCCTTACAGATGTTTTCAAATACCAATGGGAAAGCTGTTTTCACTCTAATTTCAACCTGGTTTAAACCATCAGTTTTACCACAACACCACATGGATTTCCATATGAAAGCCAAAGAGTCTCGTCTAATTTGGAAAAAAATAAGCTTTTAAGTTTTCAAGTTTTGTCATTTGTCATATATGTTCTAACCCTATCAGTCCTATCTCAACAGAGAACTGATGAAAAAGCTCTCTGAAAATCTCAAACTCTGAAGTAATAATCAATTGTTTTAAAATGACATTGTTCTTTCTGCAATGCAGAACCATCTGGATACTCGCAGAGAACAAGGAGTCACTAGATATGCCACTGGCCCAAGGAAATGTACTTCCAAAAAACCAGTCTGCTTTCTTCACTCTCTCACTGTTTCTTGCAGTTGATGCAATACAGATGTGTTTCTTCCTATTTATGTGGTTTTAGCAATACCTGTAATAATAGTAATAGATTGCTACTGACCTTCAGAATGAAAACTAGCTTATTACATTAATACGACTAAATCTTGAGGCCATTAAAAGATTATTTTCTTAGCCCTTCATTGTGTATTCAGTAGAGATGGTAGCCAAGGCTCCTGTCTTTTTCCCTTTCCTTTCAGCTGCAGAATAGTAGCTTTCTTTTTTCCCTCCCTCACTGATAGACACTTAAAATTCAGATTACAATTTATACCAGACCACAACAATATACAGGTAAGGCAGATGTTGGAAGCGAGGTACTTGACAGAGCCTCTTTATTTGTTTGGATGACTTAATAAACTGCAGAGGCTGAGGTCATCAAAACCTCTCAATCATGTTGCAGGCTAGTGCCAACAGCTGTAACAGAAACTGATGATGTAAAACATGCTAAACATGCCAAACCCAAGTTTCAGACAAGGCAGTCTGTTACAAGATTATTTTCTGCTTGAACATTACACAGCAGTGTTCTCGGGTTTATTTATGCTGTTCTTAATAGTAATAACCAGAAACCCTGTTTCACTTTTCCAAGGATGAATGCAAAGATTGTTTTGTCATGAAACAGTATGGATCTATATTGCTTTCCGTTCCAGTTAGGCAGAATGCAGGTATTCAAAATGAATTTTAGAATTTGAGTTTCATCTTTTGTAAGAAAGAAAAATACCTTCTTAAAAAATACTAATTATTACAAGATTGGGGGGAGAAAGAAAAAATAAATTTATGACCTTCACCATTTTCTGCCTCTTACTTAATTCTTTACAACCCTAATTCAGTTAGTCAAGAATTCCATAAAAAGAAAGCATGAATGGTACAAAAAATAATAGAAGCAAAATTGAGTGATCAGCTAAAATAAAAAGGCCTTAGCCAGGATTTCAGATCGTGAAAAACAATCTACAGGCAGAACATATACAAATTGCTTTATAGGTAAACTATCTTGCAGTATATTAAGGGAAAGAAAGTAAATAGAAAAGAGAGTAGAGGCAACTCTACATGGTTTTCCTGGGACACCACTGTGGCAAAGCCGAAGGGTCAGATTCCAACATCTAACGCACAGCACGTATTGCCACACAAGTCTAAAAAAATCTGCTGACACTCGTAAATTGCCACATGTTTGAATTTCCAACAAGATCTCACAACAAGCTGTGTTACTGCAAGTCATTATTTCCTTTGGGGGAAAAAACGTCTCTAGTGATGTTAAAACTCATGACAGGATGTACTACAGTGTCAGGATAGCTCACTGGGGAGCATTCCTGCCTCAAGGCCAGGAGGTTGTATATAAATTCTGCACCTGGTTAGGGGCTGGGGGGAATGGGACTAAAGTTTATCCAAAAACTGTATAGAGTCAGTGGTTGTGGTCAATGCCACACTGACAAATCCTGAGAGTGAAGGTAGACAGGAACAGTGCAAGCCCTCTGGCACTTACGCATTTCAGAACTCTCCTGTGTGGAAAGTGCATCTGAAAGATGCTTACACCAGCACTTGCCTTTTCAAAGGTATACACTAAGCTATAACGAGCTTTAGAGATTTTTCTGCCAGAGAAACCCATGCTAATTACCTAGTCTGCATTCCTCCAAAATCACAGACCAAAGAACTGCATCTAATATTTTCCCACACATACATGTTATGTACTTGTTGGGTTTTTCTGGAATATGGACTCAGAAGAAAATGACCAGAAGCACTCAGTCAGCTTGCTGATTGTCTATGATATTTTCAAACTGATGCACAAGATTCCAGAAGTTCTTAGATAATGTATACTTTATGATGTCACATGAAAATATGATTTCTTCCTATATGCAGAAAAAACAATAGAAGATAGTGATCTGGAATGGTTTAAAACTAAACATTAACAGCCCATGCAAAGCTCAACATCTTGCCTGTTTTGTCTATGCTATTGCTTTTAAAAGCACATGGATTTGTGACATATTGTTGATTTCGGCCTCCTGTTGATGTGTTGCTTCAATGGCCTAAAATTAGGAGTTAGCATACAAAACTGTTACTGAATTTTCCCAAGTTTGGACACAGGAAAAAGGGGAGAAGTTTAAGCACCAACTTATCAGTGCCCTTTGATAGATAAAAAGACGCTGAGTTACCTACATGAAGCGTTTTTAAGTTCCTCAGTAGAGTAGAAATTAAACGTCTTACTATCATGAACTGATTTTTGTTTTCATAACCCTGCTGAGAGACAGGAAAGTGCTGCTGCAGTCTTATGAGGGGAAGCTCACAGTTACCAAAGTGATCTGCCACAGACACCCTGGATGATCCAGGAATCAAACCAAGCAGGACTGAGTCGCAGCCCAGTGCCCTACAAACAGCAGTCCAAGTGCTCCCAACTCACACCAGGTTTACACTCACAACTGCATGCAAGTAAGGACTGACTCAAACACGGCTGAGAACAACCACGGACAGGTTTTTCACAACACGCCGCTGGCACTCGCTTGGCTGAATTCAGTTTTCACAAAGCAGCTGGCAACAGCCAGTAGCAGGAAGCGCACGAAGATCCAAGGGAAACAGAATTAAACCCTCCGCCCCAAATAACACTCTTTGTTTTCATAAAAGCGTCACGATGATGTGCTTTGCAATGGGGGAGATTTTTTAAAACAGAATAGCAGATTTTTTAAAACATGGCAGACTGACAATATTATGAAATAATCTGTTCCATATGTATATTCTTCAGTTTTACTAAAGTCCATATAATATTGATCTGCAAAAGTTTTGACTCACTATCTTCAGCTATGCAGTTGTAGATGACACCAATACTCTGAAAAAAGTTAAGTATGATTCTTACAGCTCTTTCCTTATGCCCACAGGAACTCGTGACATGAAAGGTTTATACTACTGTTTGAATGGAGACTAATATAATTTCTTTAAGATAAGTTTGCTTTTTTTCTATCTTGTTCAGTTTTGAGGTGGAAAGAAAAGAACGGAAATGATGGATTTTAACAACATACACTTGTACATGCACACAAACACACACAACACACACAAAGATATATAGCACAGATGATATTATTTCTCAAAATGTACCAGACTTACAATCCTAGATCTCAGTCTTCCAGAAACTTACAGCATTAATTACCTTACGTTTATGAATATGTCATTTGAGCCAACGAAACTAGTTATGCGTCTTTAGATAAGCAGATGCATAACAGCATGTAAGGACTTACTCACTAAAATTAGTGGGGAAAAAGCGAACCCATTAGCACACCTATTTGTAACTTACCTAATATAAGTCAAAATACAGTGAGTCAATCCCCTGGTTAGTATAAAACAGCACACCTTACTGACACAAATGGAACTATGCTGATTAACGCCTATTGAGACAGCAACCTAATAGATGTAAAGACAAATTCTGATCCTTGACACATTCCAGCAACTTCCATCAGTCCAAATATGGAATCTTGTTGCATTGTTAGTTTTGAAGATTTAATCAACTGGAGACAAAATGTGAAAATACTGAGTATTTTTTCATGCCAGATGACTAGTTTAAAAAAATAGAAGTGAAAGAAGTTATAAAAAAATCTCATAAAGAAAGTTTAATTTGCAGAAACTAAGAAAAAGAAAGGGAAAATAAATAATTAGGTAGCCAAGGATTATTACCCAAAGATACAAATATAGCTTATGATGAATTCCATTCCCTTCAGCCAATAACATTTAAATACTCCATATAAAGGAGAAGACTAAGGATGCTTTTTCCCAAAGTAGCTGATGCCATGGGCATAATACAGTTCCTTGAGACATCAGAGCCCTTGGTTAAAGTTCAGCCTCTGCTGGGTTCAGTGCATGGGCAGAAAATTCAGGCTTTTCTGTCTTCCTAGCATGTTTGAACTACTAGGATGTGAAAATGATTCGTTCTCTGCTCAATGATACACAAGCCGACCATGCAAAGTGGATCATCATCAAGAAGATGAGAATCAGAGTACACAATGTCTTGTGGAAGGGTGATGGCAGTCTGCTGGAAGGGAGGAAGACTCAGATGTGCTTGAGCCAAGGCATCTCACAGCATTTATTTGGTAAGAGGACACAGCCCTTAAGTAGTTCTGTGAACTTAGCCTTTTCTTTCCTTGGTTCCATTACCATGCACAAAACCAAACCATTTCGAAATGTCAAAATAGTTCTTTTTGACATTTTCAGAATGAAGCATTTCAACAATGTGTTGAAACATTTTTGCCAGTTTTGTTTCTACTCAGACTATTTGTCAAATAGTTTCAGTCACTCCGAAACTTCTTTGTTCAGAAATAAATATTACCCTGATTTTTTCCCCCCTTAGATTTTTCAAATAGCTTAGCCACAGCCCTACTTATACTTAGTAAAATTTTTGTTCTATTTTATTTCAAATGGTAATTTTAAGTACAAGGCTTGCTTAATCTGCAGTGCAACAGGCTGCTTAGTCAACACCAACCCTGTGAATGTTTAGGAGACCCTATGGTGTTTAGAAGGAAACAGGATATGTAACATTCTACTAATAGAATAAGACAGCTTTTATTACTAAGCAGTGTCTTTCCATTTCCCACTATAGTCAAGATATTTACATACACCTAATACTTCAATTTACAGGCTATAAACAGCCAAGTCATTGCAATGCAATTAATAATTGCTAGTGTATTTGCATGGAAATTATTCAGCAATTAATATTTTACAGGAAAGAGTAACAGCTAATTTTGGCCTCACAAGACAATCTGTCTAATGACATATATCCTAGACCTCAGAAGCAACAGACTTCAAAGAACAGGTTGACATTGGTATAAGATGATTAAAATCCAGAATTTTCAATAATTCACTTCTTCACGTTTAGATGCGAGATTTATTTAGGAGCCTTAGCTGTAGGTTTGAATCAACAATAGAAAAGCATGCTGAAATGAAATGCCTGTATCATTCAGATCAACTGAAGTGAACAATACAAGTTTCAAGGAATCTCTGTAGTCTTTTAGTCAGTGTGTTTTTATTTAGAGAACAGAGCGGAAAAGCCAGCATTATACCATCTCACAGCAAGCAAATTGCTTTAAAAACGTATATTTTGGGTTATTAATCTGTTTTGAATGTGTTGAAGATCCAGTCATATCAGAATATATCTTACAAGCTTTACTGAAATCTGAAGAGAATGTTATGTAAAAAAATGGCAGACAATATAAATGATAGCTAACCCTGGATTAAATGTCCTCCTGACTTTAAGGGGAAAGTTTCAGTCATGCTCAAATATGAGCACATGCTTCTAGACACATAGCTGACTATTTCTTCCTTTCGACAAATGTAAATATTATAACGTGTACTAACTGTAGTAGGAATTAGAGTGCATGTAATTTTGACTTATAAACAGAAATGGAATTTGTAGCTGCTTAAAGATATAACACATGTAAAACTATGAAAATTTTAAACCAGAAGATTTTTTTTAAGCAATAAACTACTGAAGTTTATGATCAGCCTTATCAATGCTACTATTATTAATAATTTGCACTGGAGTTATTTTGCTGATTCAATAAAGCAGAATTTTTTTCCACTGAATTTAAAAAAAAATCTTCATTGCAGGTATGCTCTAAAGCCCAGTGAAGTCAAGAGGCAATTTCACAGTCTTCAAGGTACTAGGTATTTCAATTCCTAAATTAAACTAACAGTAGCAACTTCCCTATCATCCACCCAAGCCTGAGTGCTTCACAGGGATAAAGAAAATACGTTTAATCACATTTACCTTGTTAGTAATTACATGTTTTATCAACTTTTTATGCTCCACCAAATCCTACAATCTAACATGCAAGGACATTTTGCAAATGTGAGTTGCGCCTGGTAGTCACTGAAGAATATATGAGAAAGGCTCATAAAATATGATTCTACAAATGCTCAGACCCAGCTTACAGTCAACAGGCTTGGAGACCTCATCAGTGACTGCAAATGGCAAGGAAGACATTTGTATGACTGAATTGTAAAGCAACACTGTGTTTCTCAATGTCCATGTGATTACCCAGGAACTTCAGTGAGGCACACATTCTTAGCTGTTTGTGGGATCAGGATCCTATATTGCCACTAGTATTTTCTCCAGAAATGTCCACTACCATAATCCTCTAGAATCAATATTCAGAAGATGCAGTCTGACAGTAAAATTAAATTTGCTAACAGAGTTTCAAAAGCCTGCTAGGCTCTCTTAAAACTTCTATCTTCAAAGAACAGAGCAAGAAAGTTCAAAGATTACAGTAGGAAACAAGCTATGTTTCAAAATACCTGTGAAAAAAATTTAAAGCTTGTTTTTAAGCTTTTCTTGTCATCATTCATTAATTTATTTGCTCACTCAAATCCTCAGGAGAGTAAGACCCAAATCCTGACAAAGTCACCACACAGAACATTATTTTTAATTTCGCATGTGTTGCTCAAAGCCTTGTGCTCAGCGCTACAAGAATATGTCTAGTCTCAGAGTCAAACATGGTGCAGTTCCTTGCATTGACTGGTAACTGTTAGTAATACGAGCAAAAGACATTGCACGGCTGGTGCCAAAGCTTTGAACAAAATTACTTCCTTTAACACACCGCCACCTTAATTATGTGCTGGGGAACATAAAGCAGGTCAGACAATTTGTACTGGGACATCATAATTCCATCAGTATAATGCTGACATTGCTGAAGATTTATGAATGGAATGTCGTAATTATTTTTTTAGCAAACATATCAAGTTTCACTAATGGGGGGGGCTGGAAGTACTAATTAGCTTTTTTTTTTTTGCGTTGTATCATATAAGAGCAGAGGGTCGAGGGGAAGGATCTGTGACAAAAACAAGCACACACACAATTTATGTATGGCCTGTAATTCAAGCAGATGTTCTTATATAAGGGCTGCAGGGATTAAAGCCTTTCTGCACATAATTCCATTTGCTAACTACCTTCTGTCTGCACAAACCTTCCAGGCTATGACAGACTTTTGCTAAGCTACATTTCTTTAAAAGCACAAAGCAGCAGAAGAAAAAGAATCTTAAAAATTTCTGCTGTTAAGTACTAGGGTTTGGCAACTTGACTGAGGCTCTTTAACCTTTAACCAGTTGGGTGATTCCACTGGAAGTTCCGTTGGAATTACTATAACTGCCTCCAACAAGCTATGACTCTGTCAGAGTTTCCTTTGGAAATCCATTCAAAACAGCACTTGACCATAGTAGATGCATATATACGCTGGTACTGCAGAAAGAAATTGTACTCACGCTAAATCTGAAGAATTCACATTAAAATAACATCCAGAGCCTCCCCCTTTGGTGTCCATGCTCAAAGATTTGTCAAGATAAATAGATAGCTCAAACAGAAGAAAGAGGTAAAACTACTTAAGTGGTCAATAATACAATACTACAACGTGGCAGTATCACAATACAATGGCAGTGCTACAAGCTGGGGGCAGAACATTCCAAAATTACTATTTTTAACACTTGCCTGACAGACACACCGCATCCAAAATAAAAGGACTGGTCATAACAGTGAAGAATTATAAAGCTTTCACTGAAAATTATATTCATGTATCGACAGGAAAAATGTTGGCCAATACCATTTCCTCAGACACATTGGTGCGATTCCACCCTGACACCATTGTAGTAACTCAACATTGGCACCAAGCAATATCCATGTATGTCTTCAGGTAAAACCTTTTTCTGTGGTCACCTGTAGTCAAATACTGGACTTTCTATGAAGGAAATACAATAAAGATAATTCTTGTAGCAAGAAGGAACTGTTCAAGACTTAAGATCTCTATTGTTCTTCCTCCTCCTTCTTGAAAACAAGAAAAAATACACCAAGATAATCTTTCTAGAACAGTGTCATGACTTTTCTACCCCATTTCCTTCTTATGAGTAAGGAAGGAGGAACAACCATGAACTAACTCCTCTTGCACCCTGTCACGCCTCTACAAACAGAATGCTTGTACCAATAGCACAGTCCTTGTACTGCCTCTTAAATAATGCTGCAGCTCGCTCTATATGGAGAGAGGCAGAAAGGAAAGGGAATAGGATTCAGTTCTCAAAGTGCAGCTGGAACTGAATTTTCACAGTTCTATATGTCATGTTAACTAGTTTAATACTTTTTAAAAAATTGAATAGCAAAGTATAATCAAAATTTATCTCTGATATAGCTGGTGTAAATTGTGTTTTCGTAGGTTTTCATAAAAAAGCTACATGCTGCCCCACACCACCTGCAAATGACTTACATAGTTTTAAATACATAATTTCAAGGACTTCTTTACCCACATCTACAGATAGTGGACTGACACAATCTAGTTCAGGAATATTTTGTATAGCCATCTTTTACAGTCTCTCTGCTCCATGAAAAGTTTCCTGAATACGTTGCACAAACACTATGGATTCTTAGCACCATGCACCTCAGTGCATCTCAACATTTCTCAAATTATCTTTGAAATTAATGAATTCAAAGTAAAGCACATAAGTCAAGGACATGATCCTATAAATGTGACAGCTAATGTACGGTGATAGGATAGATTTCTGGTCTCAGAATAAAGATTAACATTAAATCTTTATCCAGAGATTGGCTTTCAATTATCCTCATATTAGAGCACTTCCAAAGAAATCTGGATAGCATCCAGATAGCTTGGGATCAGTTATTTTCTTTGAAAAGGCTTTTAATATGTTGTTGATCATAGACACTCCCATCTACTTGTGCTTCAAATATGTGACAGAAATGAAACTTCTTTTTTTTATGCCAGCCAGCTGCAGCACCTGCTCTTGTGTTCACTTCTGATATTTCACTAGTGATTTGAAGCTTTCTATAACAGCTCATGGGCACGTTATCTAACTGTAGTCTTCCTATTTATGCTTTCATCTTCAAGACACTAAGTATAAAATGGAGAATGGTACTGAATTGTATGCTTCAGTAGGATCAGTAGGAGTACCGCACGTAAAGGATGGCTTTTGTCCCATATCACACATGAACTGCCTTAGAAATTTTGGATATAAAGGATGAAAAAAACCCCAACTATTCTAGAAGCAAAAAGATGAAGCACACTCATTTGTCTCTGGGTTATATTGTGAATAAGACACTAATTCACTAATTTTTTTTCAGCATGTCTGAAACAACTGATCCTCAAAAGTTGTGTTTAGTCAAAGAAAGTAGCACAATCAGGGCATGACAGTGGAAGCTTCTGAGAATACAACAGACATTCAGAGATCACCACTCAACTGTGAGTTCTCCTTTGGTGACACAATGGTCAGCTGCAAGTGGCGTCAAAGGAAAACCCTGGATAGGAACTTTCTTCATAGTCTCAAAGGAGAAAAACAATCCTCAGAGTGATTTAAACAGGAAACAATGTAGTCTGAATCTTTATCTTATTTGTATTTATTTTTTTGTTCCTAGTCTTTGTATGCATTTCCATCAGATATTAGAAGGATTTTTTTTTAGTGTAAAAGCTATAGTTAAAATGAGGTTAAGGTGAAACCACTAGCCCATTCGACATCTATTTTTGGTAATATAATGTAGAATTGTTTCCTTATTCACTTGAAATCTGAAATCTGCACTGAATCCAGTGTGCCTAGACAAAGCATTAGAAAATCTCATATGATATTTCTGTAGTATTTTCAAAATCCTTTCATAATTATTTTTAAGTACTTGCTTTAAAAATTCTTCACTTTCACTGAAAGAAAATGAGTGGGGGAAACATATTCCTTTTTATATCACAGACTAATACCTTCTTCATACTACTTTTAAACACTTCATTGGTGAAGAGCCCATCACAAGAGATTAAAACAGAATAAAAATACAAACTGACATCTTGGAAGAGAGAACAGATGGTGAAATGCCAACATTACTGGTAGCAACAATTAATCCAGAAGTGTAAGAGGAAGCAAAAGTACAGGGCACAGCAACAGCACCAAATGAAACTTTTCTTCTGTACAGCTTTAAAGACTATTACTTGCCTGGATCAAGGACTTGTGCCACCAGTAGTCTTGATAAGAAACATATGGATGCATTTTACATTGGTGTGAGGATGCGATTCTGGTATTATTAGATCAGTCAACAGCATTCCCCCCAGGCAATGGGCATATTGTGAGCATAATGGTATTAATTCTACTTCATTTGCTACAGCTTAGTTGTTTCCTTAGCATCACAATCCTTGTAATGAAAAGACAGAGGTCAGAAAGTTTTCCAGTGTACTGAAGTTCCACTGTAAGCCATTTGGACGCATAATCCTAAATCACTCTGTTACAAGGGAGAAGTTATTAAAAAACAAGACATAATTTTACTTTACTGGTTGCAAAGACTCAGTTGTGCATCTTGGTGCTGTAACCTCTCATCATGCAGAGTGCCAGGTACCACACTGTTTTGTGAGTATTTGTGCAATCAAAGGATTGCACATGAATGGAAGGGTGAGTAGGAAGAATCCACTCACATACATGGAGCGCTCTGAAGGGCTGGTTTGGCAACAAAATCAAATTTCATTCTAACAGTCACGTAAGTGAAAAACAGATATTTCACCCATTTATAGTCAGACAAAGGGATTATGAGCTGTCTTCAAACTTTACCTTTCTCGGCTACAGCTTTTTCTTAACCTGAAGGATTTTTGCACTCAAAAAATCTATATTGCCTGCTTTGTACAGAGTTTGCAAAGATTTCTAGTGAGAGCAAACTCTTAAACCCCCTCTTCTTTTTTTAGATAAACATATTTGATCTTTCCAGTCATTATCATTTTAACTTGCAAAGTGACATTATGCCAAAAAGAAGGAATTCATAAATTAGTTCCAATTTAGAAAGTTTTCTTGTCATTGTATAAATGACAGATCTTTAAAAAGACGACTTAAAATGAAATGCAATAAAAAAAATTTCACTTCTGTGGCAGGTTTTTCTTTTCTCTTTCTTTTTTTTTTTTTTTTTTTTTTAGACTGAAAGAATAAAACAATGTGCTATCAAAGAAGAAATGAGTAGTACAAAAATTACAGATGTGCACGGACAGGAAACTCATTTAAATTCTCAGATTGTTTTAGGAAAGCTAAATATAGTTGGGACAGTAACTAAATAAAATGTAAGCAGAAAACACTTTGCAAAGTTAAATTCACTTGTCAACAGAAATTAATAAAGCAGGATTCACATCCAGCTGCTTATTTCAAAACCTGCTGGTGGCTAGAGTTATTGATATTTTGGATGCAAATCTGCCCTGTTGAACTCAAATAGAAATTTGCTAATCATGTCACTGAGCCAACGTGTCATCCATGCATTTTGTTTCTATTCTCTTCAAGGACTGTAAAATTTAGATGCAGAGTTGGGTTTGGCTTTCAAATACCTTTAATGTTTGGGAGCACTGTACTTGAATTCCTTGAGCAGAGTACATTTCTGTAATGAAAAAGATGGTATGTGGAGAAGTATGAAAAAAGATCATGAGCACAAGCGATGCCAAGGTGACAAACAGGGTGGAAGCTAATGGAAGACTTCCATCAGTGAAGAGGAGAAAACAAATTTAGAGTTATGTGTGAAGATTTTTCACACTAGGAAAGCATTCTTAGTTTTGAAACATTCAAATGAGGTACCACTCCAGGCAGTGACTACAGACAACTCCTGGGGCTTCTGGGACCAAAGCGATCTTTCAGAGGATTCATTACTTTAGCATGATCTCAGCTCACAGTGTTGTTTATCAGGAGTCCCACATGGCTGTTCTGGACTCATGGACGGCAAATTCATCAAAATACTGAACTCACCAATGTACTGAAACTGAGTAATTTAACCACACGGCCATTAACCTATAGGAAATAACTTCCTGACATCATCTTGTCTCCTGCTAACTATCCAGAGTTACATACAACCCTTTAACTCCAAGATCTATCTGGCATAATAACACTTACTTTCATGTTTAGTAAGTACATGTTTGATTCTGTAATACTGAGATTTTACTACCCTGCTTTTTTATTTCTAAGTGTCTTTTCTGAAAGTTTAATAACTGCCAAACCTACAATTAAAACTAAGCTAATCAGGGTTCTGTTCAACACCTCAGTTTTTGACTATTCATTTCTCAGTGAGTTTTCTTTACTATTTTTTATGAGGTCTCACATAAGAAATTTTAGCTTTAAGTTTTAGGCAAAAGAACTTTAGAAGGGAGCTACTTTTTCTCACTCAAGATTTCACAGCACTGTTATGATTCCTGCATCACCACCCACTGTGAATGGAAAACAAATTAATTTTTGAGGCATTTTCATCTTTTGCAAGCTGAAAAGCAAGTCTTTAGGCAGCTTAATGATAGCGATGTGCAGGTTCAAAAAAATACATCTGTCACAAGCCAGTAAATATCAAAATACAACAAAATACCACGGTGTTCTTTGTATTGCAAATTGGTACATAATTTACAGAAAACAGGTTTCTGTAAGAAGTCAGTGCTACCATCACTTAAGAGACTACTATTTGATATATCTCGGGGCGGTAGGCGAATCCCATCCCGGCCTTCCTCCCCGCCCCGCATCCCCCTACAGAATAGGTATGAGGTGCTGGAACCTGAGCGTCTTCCTGAGCGTCGGGAACACACGAATCTAGGTGAAGGACCTTCTAAGGGGCTATGTAAACAGAAGCAACCAACTAGGAGGGTTGCAACCAGCTCCAAAAAGGAGAAAAGAAAAGTAATTGTTATAGGTGACTCCCTGCTAAGGGGAACGGAGGGCCCCATATGCAGGCCAGACCCAACTCACAGGGAAGTCTGCTGTCTCCCTGGGGCTCGGGTAAGGGATGTTGCCAGGAGGATTCCTCAACTGGTGAGGCCCTCTGACTACTACCCACTGTTAGTATTCCAGGTGGGTAGGGATGAGATTGAAGGGAGAAGTCCCAGGGCAATCAAAAGGGACTTCAGGGCCCTGGGGTGTTTGGTGAAGGGGGTAGGTGCACAGGTTATATTCTCCTCAATTCCTTTGGTGTTAGGTGAAAATAGGGGAAGGACTATGAAAATACAACAGATTAACACGTGGCTAAGAGACTGGTGCTGTAGGTGGGATTTTGGGTTTGTTGACCACGGGGCAACTTTCATGGCACCAGGCCTGCTTATGCCGGATGGGGAACACCTGAGTCAGAAGCGGAAAAAGTTTATGGCCCAGAAGTTGGTAGGGCTGATCAAGAGGTCTTTAAACTAGGTTCGATGCGGGAGGGGGATAAGACCAGGGCAACCACAAATGAACCTAGGGGCGACAGACCTGCATCGGGGGCAAGACCATTAGCCCAGCTGAAGTTCATTTACACCAATGCACACAACATGGGTAACAAACAGGAAGAGCTAGAAGCCACTGTACAGCAGGAAGGTTATGATGTGGTTGCCATCACAGAAATGTGGTGGGATGACTCTCATGACTGGAGTGCTGCTATGGACGGCTATAGGCTCTTTAAGAGGGACAGGCGAAGCAGGAGAGGCGGTGGGGTAGCGCTGCATGTTAGGGAGTGCTTGGACTGTGTTGAAATTGAGGAAGATGATGAGGATGACAAGGTTGAATGTCTATGGGTAAAGATCAGGGGGAAGGTTGGCAGCGCAGACATTACGGTGGGAGTCTGTTATAGACCACCCAACCAGGATGAGCAGGCGGATGAGGCGTTTTACAAGCAGCTGTCAGAAGCCGCCCGGTCGCTGGCCCTTGTACTCGTGGGCGACTTCAACTTGCCGGATGTCTGCTGGAAATACAACATGGCAGAGAGGAAGCAATCTAGGAAGTTCCTCGAATATGTGGAGGACAGCTTCTTCATGCAAGTGGTAAATGAGCCCACTAGAGGAGGGGTCCTGCTTGACCTGTTGTTTGTGAACAGGGAAGGACTAGTGGGAGATGTGAGGGTCGGTGGCTGTCTTGGGAATAGCGACCATGAAATGTTAGAGTTTTCGATAGTGGGGGAAGTAAGGAGGGGCAAGAGCAGAACTTCTGCCTTAGATTTCCGGCAGGCAGACTTTAGCCGGTTTAAGAGGTTGGTGGACCGAGTCCCTTAGGAGTCGGTCCTGAAGGGCAAAGGAGTCCAGGAAGGCTGGATGTGCTTTAAAAAGGAACTGCTAAATATTCAGGAACAGGCTGTCCCAGTATGTAGGAAGACAAGCTGTGGAGGAAAAAGACTGGCCTGGTTAAACAGAGAACTTAGGCTAGAACTTAAGGAAAAAAAGAGAGCCTATTTGCTCTGGAAGAAGGGTTGGGTAACTTGGGAGGTCTATAGGGATGTTGCCAGGTCATGTAGGGAGAAGATTAGAAGGGCCAAAGCTCAATTAGAGCTTGATTTGGCTGCTACAGTTAAAGACAACAAAGAAAGTTTTTACAAATACATCAACAGCAAAAGGAGGGTCAAGGAGAGCCTCCACCACTTGCTGAATGAGGAGGGTAGTGTAGTGTCAGAGGATGAGGAAAAGGCAGAGGTGCTCAATGCCTTCTTTGCCTCGGTCTTTGATGTCAAGACCGGTTGTCCTCAGGAGACTCGGCCCCCAGAGCCTGAAGTTAGGGGCGGTGGGCTGTGTGAACCCCCCGTAATCCAGGAGGAGATGGTTAGTGACCTGCTGTGCCAATTGGACACCCACAAGGCTATGGACCTGGATGGGATTCACCCCAGAGTAATGAAGGAACTGGCAAATAAACTTGCCAAACCACTCTCTATTATCTACCGGCAGTCCTGGTTAAATGGAGAAGTTCCAGCTGACTGGAAATTAGCAAATGTAACGCCCATCTACAAGAAGGGTCGGAAGGATGATCCAGGGAACTATAGGCCTGTCAGCCTGACCTTGGTGCCAAGCAAGGTGATGGAACAGATCATCCTGAGTGCCATTACACGGCACATGCAGGACAATCGGGGCATAGGGGCCAGCCAACATGGATTCATGAAAGGCAGGTCCTGCTTGACCAACTTGGTCTCCTTCTATGATCAAGTGACTCACTTAGTAGATGAGGGCAGGGCTGTGGATGTAGTCTATCTAGACTTCAGTAAGGCATTCGACACTGTCTCCCACAGCATCCTCCTAGACAAACTGGCTGCCCGGGGCTTGGATGGGTGGACTCTTTGATGGGTTAAAAACTGGCTGGATGCCAGCACCTGGGGGTGCTGATCGACAGCTGGCGAAACATGAGCCAGCAGTGTGCCCAGGTGGCCAAGAAGGCCAATGGCATCCTGGCCTCTGTTAGGAATAGTGTCGCCAGCCGGTCTAGGGAAGTGATCGTCCCTCTGTACTCTGCACTGGTGAGGCCACACCTTGAATCCTGTGTCCAGTTCTGGGCCCCGCACTTCAAGAAAGATGTTGAGGTGTTGGAGTGAGTCCAGAGGAGGGCGACCAAACTGGTGAAGAGTCTGGAGGGTCTGACCTATGAGGAACGGCCAAGGGAGCTGGGGTTGTTTAGCCTAGAGAAGAGGAGGCTCAGAGGTGACCTTATTGCAGTCTACAACTACCCGAAGGGAGGTTGTAGCGGAGTGGGAGTCAGCCTCTTCTCCTAGGCAACTAGCGATAGGACAAGAGGACATAGCCTCAAGCTTCGCCAGGGGAGGTTCAGGTTGGACATTAGGAAGAATTTCTTCTCAGAAAGGGTCATTAGACATTGGAATGGGCTGCCCAGGGAGGTGGTGGAGTCACCATCTCTGGATGTGTTTAAGAAAAGACTGGACATGGCACTTAGTGCCATGGTCTAGTTGACATGGTGGTGTCAGGGCAATGGTTGGACTCGATGATTCCAGAGGTCTCTTCCAACCTGATTGATTCTGTGATGTGCAGATCTACTGCCATAGTGCTAGTCATTTCAACATAATCCATTATTTCTATCTGTAAAAATAGTGATTGCAGGACACAATTTCCAAGCTTTCTTTCAAGTGTCTCTTCCATAGTGTGACAAAATTTGTCAATACCCGTTCTTGTAAGAGAAAGCTGAATACACATATTTTCTGGATGTAGTCTAAAATTGTATTTCAGACCAGTCATGAATGAATTGTTAATTCTTGAGACGCATTTCTTCTAAACAGTTCTTGGTTACAAGCAGGTTCCCTAGCTAGTTTGACCAAATGCAAAGGATCATATAGTGGAGTTACGGCCATTGACTCTCTCTGTTTATATGGGTATATGTATGTGTGTGTATATGCATATGTGCATGTACATATATATACACATATGTACATAATGATGTTTCTGAGGCGACTAATTGCAACTGAAGACTTTTAGAGCTGAAAATACATTCTACAATATTACCTTAAGAGCTGCTGTGGCGAAAAACCTGCTAAAATACTGTTAGAAAGTGTATTTAAAAAAGGAGGAAGCAGAATACAAAGAAAGTAATGTCCAAAGGTGAAAAATATTTGCCAAACTCATTTCTAGTCACATCTGAGGAGAATATTTGTATGAGAGGACATCATGTACTATGATCACAAGAAATAATTCTTTGATTCACAGAGGGATTCTGAAAACTCCGCTTTCCCAATCTAAAACGTATAGGAAATACAGGTTTTGCATCACACTTTTAGAAACCTTGAAAAGAAAATTTTAGAGGTGAGTTTCAGATCCGAGGGGAGTGTCTATGAGGATACACACAGTTGCGTTAAAAATAAGAACGGGGAGACAATGTAATCAAGTACCAGCCAGTCTCTGAAAAGTCTGGGGCTAGATAGGAAACAAGTATCAGCTTTTAAAAGAATCTTAATAAAACCTTCAAAACCTGTCTTATTAATACTGTATATGAGATGGGACACCTTTAAGCAAAGGTTAAGAGGACAAATATCTCATGTTAAGACAATAAGATACAACTGCATAGTATCTGCTGAGGTGTTACTCTAGAATAAGCTTAACAAATAACCTAGAGCTAACCTGGTTTCAGAAAAGAGCAGTTTAGATTTGAACACAGGCAGCTCATGAAAAGAAAAACATTCTATTACTCCTTTACATCTCTTATATTAACTAGAAAAGCAAGGTGAATTGAAAAAGTTAGGATGAATTCCTGCCGTTACATAAGGAAATTCCCTTGACTATGTTGAAGCACACAATTCCCCTTCAGCATTAGATGTACAGGGGAAGACCATCAGAACTGGACAGGAATACAATGACGCTACTTGATCAGCTTCCAATAATAATCAATGTAATTTTTTGAACATTAACAGCTGCCAAAGTATAGAGAGTTCATAGCCTTCCTAGGTTACAACTTCGTCTTCATTCTACCAAAGTAATACATTCAGAAAATGTCTGCCTCTTCAATCAACCAACCTTAGTTCAGTGGGGAGTGTTGGATCTGAGTCTGTCTAGTACAATTGCAAGATAGTGAAACTCCAACTGATAGAAACTTCAACACGATTAGAATGATCTGTTATCCCTGCACACAAACTTTTCTGTTTTTCATTTTTTCCTTGTGTAGTAGACCTCCTTTTATTACTTTAATGGCTACATTTAAGGCGGAAAGTGAAATGATTTTTAGGATAATGTTTTAGTGTCTGTTTCACAATGCTTTTTATTGAGCTGTAAAGCACTTGCATGCACAGAGAAAAGAAGGTGCATTTTAGAAATAAAACTATTAAGTAACATTATCTTGCCATGGATCATTCCCACTGGGATAGAGGAACCATTTGAAAAGCATAACTGAATTCAATTAAAATATGATAAATTTTGATCTCCATCTTACCCACATTTTCAGCATTGCATGCTGATCAAGAAACTAATAAAAGCATGACTGTTTACGTTTAGAAGCTTTTGTCTAATCATATGTTGTACAATGCCTTCATATTTTGCCCCTACTACTAATAGTAGGGAATAACATCAATATAACAGCCTCCTCCTAGAAAGGTGGATGGACACCTATGTCCCCATATCTAATTAGCAATATACAGTCCATCTGTACCAATCAATATTACATGTCATTCCCCAGAAGATATGCCTTTGCATATCATGGCAAGAACAAGTGGAGTCCAGATAACAGAATTAAATGACTGCTTATGCCTGACACAAAATCACAGAAATGTGTATCCAAAGTAAAATTCACAGAAACAATTTCATCATAGTTGTTTTGGGAGCCCAACCATAAGTACTGTATATATCTTCTTTTTTGTAAGCAGACATTGAGAGAGACCTTGAGGATATGCCTATTAATTATCTTGAAAAGATTGTTTACTGATTCTCTCTAAGAAGATAGAAACTGTCTTCTTTGGTTAATTGAGAGTTAAATTAGTATGTATTTCTGAAATACAGGCCCCATATCCATTTTGTAGGTCACTGGATCCTATGAATGACCTACACGCAGGAGATTAACAAGGCCTTTTGAAGTATATTGGTTCTCCTATCACACTTATGAACACTGCCTAATATAGAAAAGTAATATTACAACCCAAGTACACAGTAGGGAAACACCATTTCTGCTTTACAGATGGCCAGCTGAGACATGAAGAAATTAAGTGATTTTTCCAATGTCAAACAAGAAACCTGTATCAGAACAGAGAAAATCTAGGCCTTCTGAGTCTTGGCTGATTTCCTGAACAATCAAACTATTCTTCTGTTCTGGCATGAATAAACCTCTGGTTGCAAATTGGATTGGTTAAATCATCAGTTCATCATGGGATAAAAATCAAAAAAGAGCAGAACCATCTGACATAGTATAATATAACCTGTACAGCAGCTTTCTTCTCCAAAATTATATCACAAAATCTCATATAAAGTTAAATAATACAGTAATTAAAAAAAAAAGAAGCAAAAAAAAAATTAAGCATCTTAGACAAAGAGAAAAAATGTTTCAACTGAGGCATGAAAATAAATGTAGATAATAATTATCACTTATGCAATGCTTTTCATCTTCAAAATGCTGTATAAATATTACTTTAAAAATCCTCCTAACACCTCATGAGGTGGGTAAATATTACGCATAATGTAATAAATTATACCCTCACATAATTTAAACCAATTTTCATTCTAGAAAACCAAGAAAAAAAAAAAGGTTGGAAAGCTAAAGGTTTAAAGCACCTGAGCTGGCCACATTCTACAGAAAAAAACCTACGCTGCCATCTAAGAGGACTATAATTCTCACAGGCATGCATGAGCTAGGTTTGATTAATCTAGTACGGACTCAGCACAAGCACGGCAACTATGGTTCAACAAGACTACGAAGTCTATCCCAGACTCCAGGCAAACACTGTAAGATAGTTAGCCTGGATTGCATTCAGTACTACATGGTCACTAGCAGGATACAAGTTAGCTAATTAAAAGCTGACCTGAGTACCTTGTCATACGTCTAGAATGCAGCACAGGCAGATCCAAAGCTGGGACTGGTACTGTAGAGCTGGCTCCAAAGTTTTCTCCCACAGCTCAGAGGCAACCAAGCAGGCACACAGAGCAAGGCTATTTCACACATGATGGAGCTGCAGTGGAGATGGAGCTTTTACACCTGCAGAGCCTGCCAAAATAATGTAAAAGGGCAAAAGGGAAGGTGGTAAGTCTAATCAAAGACAACATTTTGAGCTGAATAAAACACTTAACTGCATGGAAAATTCCATTAGGTTGATTAGATACTTGCCTTAGGGCCCTCTTAAAACAACTGTTAAAAAAAAAAAAAAGATAGCTATTGCAATGCGGCTTAAAAATATTGGAAAAGCAGGAAATGGAGCTTATTAGAGTTCAAATTAGATCCAAGATTTATGTGAAGAACATTTGGCCTCTTTAAAAGACCTGCTTAATCCCTAGATGGTTTTTATTGTTTCTATTATTATTATTTATTTATACAGTGCCATAGGTATACATGGCACTTTACAGACAAATAAAAAAAAACATGGGTCCTCCCCCAGAGAGTTTACAATACCTGATCCGGTAAAGAGCTAAGTACATGAGTAACTTCATTTGCAGGACTAACCTCCCTTGGAACCAATGAGGTTTTTAAGAAAAATCATCTATTGACATGACTATCTCTTCCAGGTCAGATCATCTGGTCTCAGACACTCAGTACTAAGTCACAGGCGTAGAACCCAGTTCAAAGGAGTAACTACCCGAGTTTTGGTAACTTCTGTTGAGCAAATCTTACAGTAGTATTTTGTTCCAGGTTATGTATGATAAAGATAAGCCAAAGCAATAAAGGGGTGAAGCTAAACTGTTTTTGTACTGCTAAGTTGACTTCAGTTAGTCTTTTACTAGTAGTTGTAATATTTTCTCAACTGGAGCAGCAAAATTAGTCAGTGATACAGAAACAGCTACGTGACATGGTTTAGTGCAAAACAGGGAAGCTGCATTTTTGTTTGTTTTCCTTCTTACTGTACACTAGTGTTAATGAGCTGTTTCTTCAGGGTCAACTGGCCAGATCTCTCTGCACTCTAAAACTCCTGAATTTGAACATCATTACAGCACATGTATTATACTTCAGGTATAAACTTGAAGTAATATTTTATGGAAGTGTTCTTTCTCATTTTACTTTGCCAAAGAAGCACTTCTGGTTCCCATTAGAAAACTCAATATACTGTTGGTTTTTGTTTGGAAGATGAGGGGATTCTATTCTCCTTCTTGCTGTCCTGTTGTCCCTATTTCTGTGAATGGAAAATTGGAGCTACCTCAAGCTACTTCTCTTTTGGAGGGTAGTAATGACTACTCTAAATGTGCAACCCTATTTGCCTGCATATAAACTTTTAATAATGTTCATTAAACTTTATTAGAATTGTACGTGAAGCCAGATCAGGGTTACAAATTAAAACCTCAATCCTGCAAACACTTAAGGAGCTTTATTCATGTGAGCAAAAAAAAAATTTCTCTTTTTATACTCACACAGTTAAACTGAACCTGTAACTTAAATGCAGTGCTATTTTTTTTTTTTATCCTCTGGTATTAAAGTTAAAAACATAGTCAAGGAAGAAAATATATGTTACTAGTGCACAAAAAAAGCAAACAACTCCCCAACTTTTTTGAAATTACACCTTTTTAAAAATTATCATCATGTGGAAAAAAATTTCCTGGTGGCAACAGACTTGGAAAAGTCAATGAACTATGACTGTATGCATATAATGATATACAAAAGTCCCGGTCAGAAGAGATACTGAAGTCTGTAGAAGTTTTGGAATAAACTTTACGGGCAAAAGGATCAAACCTACAGAGCCTGATACAAGAGCCCAGCGAAGCTAGTAAGAATTTCCCCACTGATAAGCTTTGAATCAGATGCAGAGTAACCAACAGAAGAGCAGAACTGTAGGTAAAGAAGCAGCCATAAAAGCCAGAAAGAGTTTTTAAAGAAAACAGGCATGAGTGTCATAAAGCCAAGGTCAAACTCCATCAACAAGACAACAATGTGTGAAAGAGTTATACCACTTCTAAGGCTAAGTACAGTATTTATGATTATTTATTTATCTTGAAACAAAAGGTAAATTAATCCATTTATTTTAAAAAGCATGTTTTTATTACATTGAGTAATAAAATTACATTTCCTTTGAAAAAGAAAAATGTTTCCTAAAACCATTAGCAGTTAAACTAGATTTTTTTTTTGTTTGTTTATATCTGAGATAAGACTGCATATCATTATTCATGCATAATCTGATTCCAAATGATTCCTTGTTTACAATTTGTTTTCTGTTTTCTCTTATGTAAGCAAGAATTAATATACTCAGGCATGGAAGAAATATGCTATATTATCTTTTATTACATTTCTTTAGAACATGCCATACATCTTCCTTAACTCCCCAATGACATTCAAAATAGCCTGAGGAAAACACAAATAACTACACATATAAACAAGGAAAAATACACTAATATGAAAATAATATATGATACAGACTTGCATATAGGTACACTAAACATGTAGTATAAGCAATGGAAATCATAATCTGACTCAAAATTTTTGAATAAGCATAAAAAAATTACTTAATGTTTGTCTAGCTTGGATGATAAGCAAAGTCAGAGTACTGACACACAGTCACAGCTTGCTCTCTTACAGCAACTAGAAGACAAACCTCAGATCTTCCATTTCGATTTCTCCGTGTGGGAAGGCCCCATCACAATTAGTACACTCTTTTCTAAATACTAGCACCCTCCAGTGTGCACACCCAGTAACATACGCCCCATCCCTTGCTGTTCAGTGAGCTTCCTACCACAAGGGCTGGAGCCCTCCGAGCAGGAATGCCGATTACATGTGAAGTAGCAAAGGTTTTCATACAAACTCAGGATTGCACGATTCCAGATTGTGATTTCAAGGAATGATGGAAGTATATAAAAGATCTGGCAATTCCGATAGTCAGAATAGTTCAGACGAGAAACTACTGTGAAAATTTGGAGACTTACCTTCAGATCCACCCTTTCTAACCCCACCAGGTTTCCTATCATCACTCTAATTTCTTCCACCTGCTATTTCTCTTACACACTTTCAACCAGCTTTACATGAGTGAAGGTCTCAGACCGCCTTGACTCAATACAACATACTTCTGACTTTGTCAAACTTTTTTATCATGGTGAGTCACAGAGCCTGAAGCCTTTCATCACATGTAGGCAGGCATCTCCCCTGAATCCCTTATTGTTAATTGTGAGGAAAAGAGGACAAAAGTTTTTGTTTTGTTTTGTTTTTTTCCAGATACAAAAGAATGTATCCATTAGAGTAGGTGAATTTGGAGTATGGTAAGACTCAAAAGGTTATGTCCCGTGTAACCAATTTATATTCATTCCTGTGCTGCTTATTGCAATATAGTTTTGATACTTCTTGTTATTCTGGATTTTGAGTATATGGAATGACAGGAAAAAAATTTAATTGTCAGAATGCTAAGAGACTGTTTCTTCTTGAGTAGTGAATAAGCCAGGGTTTCTGTTTCTTTTATCCTTATTCATAATTGTCTTTCTCTCTCAACAGTTAGCTTGGTTTTTATTTATTTATACTATGGGTTTTTTTAAACGTTTGCAGTTATCATTGATTTCTGCCTGCATATAATAGTGTATTTTTGTGGCATTTTAAGAAATTAAATTTCATAGGGTCTATCTTTCCAAACCGTAATTCTGCAAAAAAAAAAAAGTCGTTCTCATATTCACATACAGGAAAGATGAAATAGATAAAATATCTCTGAAGGAATTGTCTGTGGTAGTAACTGGGTTGTAACGTTTGACATTATGAAACCAGTAATATGATGACCGTTGGAAACTAGACTATTGGAGGTCTATAGTATTTCAGGGCATGGAACAGTGTCCCTCTGAATGCTCCTTAGACATATAAAAGCTGTCTAACCTGTCTTGCAACTAAAATGAAAGTTTATTCCTAATCTACTCACAGCATCAGATTCTAAGGGCAGCTGTGATTTAACGAAACCCAGGCCACATTCATCTTTGTGGAAGAGATCTAAGCACTTCTTTTCCATTTCAGAATTTCTCTTTCAAGCTAAAGTTTAACAAGAAACCAAAGATGTTATTGTAAATTTGTTTATAATTAAGAGAATATACTTCTCATCTAAATGTCTGATTTATATCACTACAGATTTTGCCAGCAACGTTTTCCAACATGCTAAAACCAGTCATATCCTCAAGTAAGTACTGCAGCTCTTCAAAGGTATTTATGTACCCAAATTCTAACGATTTACTGCAACATAGGCACCTAATGGCTTTCAGGATGTAGATTGAAATCTCATATGATTTTTACTGATAGATTAGTTTTGATACACAGAGTCTTAAGTAATACAGCTGCTTTTGAAATCTGTATCTTTCATATGCCATGTACTTGATCAAGAATGATGATGTAACATGTTGACCACAGTTTACAGCCAAATCTGGCCCTGGAGGTGAATCTGAGACATACAAGTGTGTCTCTGAAGGCAAATCAGCTATATATAAATCAATAAAATCACACAAAAATATAAGAAGAAAACATTCCCAGGAGCTTACTAATAGGTTTTGCAACCTTTTATATTTAGATTTATTGATAGACTATGAACCATCACTGTCTATTATCAGGCACATAAGCTTCAAGGCTATATTTTTCGATTACACAATTTTCATGAATATTGTTTCTAATCAAAGTCCTCTACCTGCTAATTCATGTCCTCACACAGCATTTCAGAAGAGGGAGCTGGATTCCCTGACTGTTTTACAATATAATGAAAACTGTTTGAATGATCATATCTTAACATACTTTCAAATGGAAAACTCAGCTTACTTTTAACTCTAGAATTGTGATCTATTTCCAGAATATTAAAACCTCAATCTTCTTTTCTCATGACTAAGGTCAATATAATTTTATTCCATTTTTAGAATCATGGGATAATTCCCGTTGAAAGGGGCTTCAGGAGGTTTCTAGTCCTACCTCCTGCTCAAAGCAGGCTCAGCTACAGTCTGTGAAGACCGGTCAGGGCTTTATCCAGTTCGATCTTGAAAATCTCTAAGGATGAAGACTGCACAACCTCTCTGGGTAACCTGTGCCCCTACTTGGCTGGCCTTGGGGGGAAAAAGGTTTCTCCTCATCTCCAGTCTGAACCTCTCTTGTTTCTACTTGTGCCTGCTGCCTCTCACCCTCCCACCATGCATCACTGTGAAGAGCCTGGCTCCATGGCCTTGCTAACCCCCTTGCAGGCACTGTGAGGTCCCTCCAAAGCCTTATCTTTTCCAGGCTGGACAAGTCCCAACACCTGAGCTGCTCATGGTGGCCCTCCACTGAACTGACTCTGGCTTTGTCAATGTTTTTCTTGTTTTCTTTGATATGTTTACTAATAAAAACCAGCAGCTATCACAAAGTGATGGGCAAAATAGAATCCCCAAAGCTAGTGTTGTCTTCTGATTAAAAAAATGTTTTTTACAGGGCCATGATATCACCATTAGATTCTATTCTGATGTCTATCACTGGCAGACTGTATTTCTGAGTTCACTCACTCTTACCTCTGATATTTATAGCGTCTCTCCCTCTTCTAGGCATTTAATGACTTATTTGTTCACAAGCCACTTGAGAAAAAAGTTGACATAGTAACATTTTCATACTTCAAAGTAACAGAAGTAATGGAGAGACAGTACTTATTGAAATATGGTCACTGACTTGAACTGTATAGAATGGACATACATATAAGAGAAAATAATTCCCATTCTTGTCCTCCCAGGAGCAAAGCTGTATATTCACTTTTGTTTTCAGTTCCAAATCGCAGGAATGTTCAGCTGGAAAATGCACCTATTTTCAATTACGGCACTCTTCTGTGCTCCCAACTGCTCTTTTCCAGTGATTTAACTGCAGCAGAGAGAGGCTGGATGAGAGCAGTGAGAGATGACATCACATCTGTCTGAATTAACAAGGTGATAAATATGTACAGTAAGTTCAGCTGAATGGATCAACAAATAAGTAGAACTATGCTTTCCTGTAGCTGCCTAACACAAATCACAAGAACTCCTGTCTTTGGAAAATTCTCCTTTAAAGCAAGACTAATTAATTTCACAGTCTTGGTTTTTGTACATGTTAATACCTTTTATAGGTCCTTAACCTGAACAGTCTTTTGACTTTTTAAGTTTTAATGTGTCATATGTCTTTAATAAATAACTGCTAGGGTTGTTTCTTCACCTTATTTTTCTCCTATTCACACTGCACATACTTCTACATATTTACATTTATTACAAATGCTGTGCCTACCATGTCTATAAATTATAAAGGATTGTCTATATTAAAGATGTTCTACTAGTTTTTTTAATTTCACTTATTAATACTTTCATTCATTGACCGTGTATCAATAGTTTTAACCAACTCTTTTGTTTTCGACCAATGGAAAAATGCTCCCAACTAAACAACAATGATCTTTCCTTTCATTTTAACACGTACAATGAAGACATGTTTTTTGTTGGTATGCATCATGTTTAGAGCTGTGAAACAAGAGTCTGGAAAAATAACTCCCATCTTTGACTTTGCCACCAACTTCCTTTCTGATCTTGACCATATCAAACAAAACTCAAGCTAAAACTTTGTCTTCAAGATTTCCTTAATATTTGATTCTGATATGCTGTATGAGGGACTGAAGCTGCCCTTCAGGGACCCTTAGTGCAGTGACGTTACAATGGCAGCTTGGCTTGCCTCCTGGCACCCCAGAGGAACTGGAAAAGAAATTTATCCACACAATGGAAAAGAGCCATTGAGGATGGTTAAGAAGCATGCTTACTAGGGGTTGGGTTAAGGAGTTAGCTGGACGGGAGCCAGGATTAAAAGAACTGCAATAACTCTGGATTGTAGGTCTCATTTGATTGTCCACAGGTTTGGCTTAGTCCAAAACCACTCTGATTTTTGGCAAAACCTAGGTTCTGTCTCTTCATTTAAATCTCATTAACAATTCCAGAGACATGATTCTTACAGAAACATCACCAAAGAAGCATGCATAAGGAAGAAAACGTGAGGAAAGGTAAAGGGCTTTTGACAGACGAGCTTCATGATCAAGCATATGCAAGTAATAATGGGCAGTTTTAAGACATATGTGACCTGGACTGATGAAAGTTGGTAAGTAAACCTCACTGGTATCTCTGAGAGAGGAAGCTGAAAGAAATCCCAGATTTAAGAAGATTTATATTACTGAGTTGAACATTCTGAAAGTGGATTGAAAATCTTGGCAAAGTCTTCATTTCTGGTGCTAAGAAAGAACTGAAGAACTGGACCTGCTCCCTAAAACTGTTTTCCTACTTCATTTATTTCCCCTGCTGTTTTCCTATTTCATTTATTTTCCCTGCAGAGGTTTGGGCTTCAGCTCCACTCTCTAGATAAACCATATCGAGAACAGATGGGGTAATATGTAATTGCAACATCAGAGTGTGCAAATCTGTAGATGTTCTTTGTGAAGAGAACCAAGCAACCAACCAAGCTTGGTGTTAAAACTCAAAACATCTTTCCACTGGACATTCTGGCTCTTTGCAAGCCCTGCTGAAGCTGCAGCGTCAGAGGGGAGAGGTTTATGTTTAACATTAATTGATTGATACTTAGTAATTTTTCTATTGCAAAAATAGGTGCAAGACTGACAGGTCCTCCAGTCCATACCTTTCACTACACTTATTGCTAAGAAGAGAAAACTGCACCAGATCCTTGGCTGATATAAATGGGAATAGCATTCGTGTCTCCAGGGGAGATGTACAAACTGAAATTATGGAGTAATTAGTTCACAATATTGTGATGGGTCATAAAGAATTCTTACAAGCTAAACGAACTGCAAGTGGCCTTACTTTTTTTCTTTTTAAATTTAACAAATCCCATTCACTCCCATTCCTTCCAGGCTCTTTTCCTGCTCCTTAGGACTCCAGTGGGTTGTAATCATAAGGGAAAAACTCCAGTACTTATTCAATGATTGTGGTGTGGTAATACCACTGGTACACTTAATGGTGATAACAAGAAATGATGAAACTGAAGGATATTTTCAGGATTAGTCAATCTATGTTTCAAGTCGTATTTTCTACAGCTAATTTTCACAGTTCCACATCCAAGAATGTAGAGAATAGGATTCTTATAACAACACTTAAACGCCTGTTAGTATATAATTACTGACATAGTATGTTCTCAACAGATCTCTAGGAAAAGAGGAACAGATTTCTCATTATTGTTCATTTCTAACAAGCACACTGAGTAAGACAGAACAAAATTATTTTTCCAAGAGCCATAGATTAAACTGGATCAAGAACAGGGGTTCTTGAATCTCTTATCTCCTTTAACTGAGATAGCTAAACCTTTTTTTCTGAAGCCACTCAGAGCTGTCCAGGTATTGTGAACTGCTTATAAAGCTGTTGCTCTTCCGCAGCACTGCTATTTCTATGCAAAGTGGTAGAATTTAAATGTATGACTTTCACCACTGCTGTCCATATATTCCTCTTTGAAGTCCTTAGTTTTGTTTAATATTAGATAACTGAAGATAATGTTCATAAAAGTCAGTAATACCATGTAAAATTACTCCTCTTCAAGAAGAGACCTATTTCACTAAAAGATACTAACGGATTCCTAATAACACCATTTTGTTAAGGAGCCATCTCAATTCTTGACTTAAAGGTGTTTTAGCCTGGAAACGACACCAAGATATAAGTATTATTTAACACGAACCTTTCTCTGCTTTATTGGTCCCATTAATGCCTCACTCAGTGTTCACAAAGTGATTGCTCAGGGAGCTTATTGAGCACTATGAGAGGGAAAGAGGGGGCATATCTTGTTCCCATGGCACTCGGGTGGCAGTCGTCATGTTGGCCTAAACACTGAGCACTTCCAGGGCTAAAAGCACCTGTTTCAGAGAATCCTTCTACATCATAAAGGTGCACTAGATGGATCTGGGGCTAGTCACTTCTAAAAAGTTAGAACATATAGAGACTTGTAAAACACATTTACCATTTTAGTACAAGAGACTAGCTGCTGCTGCTGCCCGGACTGCTCCTGTGTAATTCAGAGGATAATCTTAGCCAAATGAGGAAGATATTTGCATTTAGCAAATGACTGGCAATAGTCTAAACGAGATTAAGATGACTATGTAATTTCTTTGCTTCTTCACTAGAAACAACGGTGTTTATATTTACCAGAAATCTCCTACATTAGCATTCATTCCCAAGTGAAGCTGTTCTACCATATGTATCAGATGTTTTTGTTTCCCTAAAAAAAAAAACAAACCAGTTAATTTATGATGGAATATTTCTTTGACTATTTCTATAGCTCACTTGGGCCAAGAATGATGGGGAAGAGTGATAACTGTAAGGTTTTACCTATAGAAAGAAGAAATATCAGTATTTGCTTGCTGCTAAAGATCTGAAATTGGAGCTAGTAAACTCACTCTGGTGGTACATACACACTGAAGGTACATAAGGTATAAATCTCCGCATTCTGCAAAACTATGAGGTTTTCTACTGAACTGTTATTGTCCTGGTGTTCACAAGCTATAAGTTAATAGACATTAAACAGTTAAAAGACTGTTTTTAAACCAAATATAACATTACTTAGGATAACTGACATTAATATGATGATAATAAAACTCCCTAATTTAAATATGGAACTAACAGACATGAAGGAACAGAGATGACAGACAAAATGGAACTCGGGTCTATTTTTAACACACAAAAACCCTACCATCTTCCTATCAATATGGTGATTAAGCTTTATCAGCCATGCAACTAATTGTTGCCCTTGTTTATTTTTTGCATTGTCAAAAATGGAAGCTGCCTTTCAAATGCAAAAATGTAAAAGTCACCATAATTAAAGGAAATGCTACAAGTTCATTTCCGTGAAATTAAAATTTTTTAAAAAAAAAAAAAATCAAAAAAAAGGAAAAAAAAAAAGGAAGGAAGGAAGGAGTTTAAAGCCTAGATGTTTAGACAGCCCCACAAGCTCCCTTGTGACCTTACTCTGATATTTAACAAAACATTAATCTTCTTGCCAGCAATTATAAAGAATACAGTGATGTAGCTGGGGCTCAGTGAGTGAGTAATAGTAATTCCATTGTTCTCTTTTATTTATGCCTTGGCTGTACCAGGCAGATGAGGTAAGTTGGGGCTTTTTATATGTTATTATTCTGAACTGGCAATACATAAAGGCTGATTACACAAATATCTGTCTGTTTCTGAAGCACTGTTTCACACCTCCTTCCAGCTCATGATCAAAGCGTTTCAACATTTTATTATGAAATCATGAATCCCCCCTTAGTTTGCATATGAATTATAGCCTTTTTTTTAAAAACACTGGTATACAACAGTGACAGTGCCTTTTGAACCAAGGAACAAAACAAGGTATTACACATTACTTCTTGAAGGCAATGACTTGCTGAATAATTCTGTTTGTTGGAGCACAGTCCAACCTCCCTATTGAATACAAAAGCCTTGAGACCAAAGAATTTTTTTTCCTGTGAACAGGCCAGTGATTTTGTTTCACTTGTAAGAAAAAAAAAAAAAAGCTGAGCCCTATTAAGTTGAGAAAACGTTGCCATGTAGCTGTAATTATAACAAACCTAAAAGAGCTTCCCCCTGCTTTTCTCAAATGCAGTAGTTATATTAAAAATCAAAAATAATTCAATTATTCAGTTAGTAACATCCCACTGTACAAACCTTGCAGTGTGAAATGTTCTAAGTGAGTTCCACATATGTGCCATAAAGCACACTGAAAGAATAGCCAAGAAAGCAACAAAGCATAGCCCAGTAAATTATAAGCAGATATCCTGCACCTACTTCTTCGGAGAACTGTCATGGTATCTTTAAGATTCACACTTACTATATTTCAAGGATCAACTTCATAACAAAACTCACAGTGCCCAATCTTTCTACTTCAGAAAGAGGAGGGGTTAAGGTATCCACACTGATTTTTTACACTCTAACTTAAACTTGCATTTCAAAGTCTCAGAACTATGAATCTGGGACGAGACTTCCACTGACTTTTACAAGAACAACGTCCAGTTGGCGATGCTTATGCTAAGATGCGTGTTCCTGTATGACATATACATAATCGAATGCCAACAGTTGGCATGAACTGTTCATATACCATTAGCATATGCCATGTTTTCCTTCACAGTAGTCCAAAAAGTGTGCCATTCCTATAAAGTATATTTACGTTCTAAGGATTTTTCAAGTTTGGTTTACAGAATACAAATACGAACTGTGAACAACCTTGTGAATAGAAAGGACATTTTATTAGGCTTTACTGTCAGTGATTTGCAACTATTTATTTTGTTGAAAGTCATGCCATTTGTGCCACTGCAGTCAAAGCAGGATTTGGTCCATAATTATTGACCTCTTTTATTTGTAATGACATCTTCTCCCTCTGTTCACTTCTCTGTATTGGCAGAGACAGCTCATCTTTACAAATCTGATAACGTCACCAAATCAAAGTTTAAGGTGGGAGGGTAAAGAGAAATTGCTTCTGTGTTTCATCACCTGCCTAAAGAATGAAGGATCTAAACTCTGATCGCAGCACTTCCATACTGCTATACAGAGAAAGATCATATAGCCAAGGCAACAGCCTAGCTAAGAATACCTGGTTTGTTAAAAGATTTTTTCAGGTCATCAGTAGGTGGCTAAAGTAATTAAACTTAATACAGCATTTATTTTCTGAACAGCAAAAGGCTTAGCTCATTACACTGAATAGTATTTTCCTCTTGGAGTAAACCCATGGAGGTTATCCAAAAGCAGATTCAACTCAATGGCAGCTAATGTAACCTGGCTCTGTATTACTGGTGGGACTGCAGTGCTGGGGCTGTGAACACTCATACATCTTTTGTCATATGATATAGTTTCTTTTGCCAGCCAATTCAGTACATTTGAAACATTTTGCAAAATTGGCTACCACTTCAGACTTTCTCTGTGAAATAACTTTGAATATGCATCTTTGACCTTATGATCGTTTCTTCAGTACAGCCTAAATCTGGGGTAGGTTTAGATTCTGCACATTAACAAAATTGCATTTTCTATACTAGTGTATTTTAAAGCAGAACAGAACAGCATTGCATTGTGTGAAATTAACTACTATGTTTTTATCTGTATATATACATTACTATTATTGAAATGAATTAGTTCATATATAAAAACCCTAATATTACGCAACCTCCTTGTGCAGACTTAATAGAAATGCCAGACAAAAAAAGGAGATATCCCTGTCTTGATGTCAAACTTCAGAAAACAATCCATCTGGTCCTATTCACAGACAGACAGGTCACATCCCTGAGTACCTTGCAGAATCAATGCTTTCTATGCATGAGACGCAAACTCACAAAGGCAAGAATTCAGAGCTGAGCCTTAAGCCCTTTTCATAATTTGTTTCATTGTTGCAGAACATATGAGATATGTAAGACCCCCAGCAGCTTTGAAGCTCCTCTTCTGTTCCTGCACAATAGGGGTGAGTTAAGGATTGCATTGTATCCATATCCCCTCAGTTCTGGTGCCTGTGTAAGCTTTAAAGAAGATATTTAACGTTACCTGAATGAAGTTTTATGATAATGTTGAAGAAACAAAACAATATTTGGGAAAAGTCATAAAATCCTCTCTCAGACTAAGATAACATTAAAACTGGCTCAATCTATCATGCAACTCCTTGTGGGAGGTTACACCATTGCTCTGAGCTATGAATTTACATAGTACTGGAAACTGTAAGAGATAAGAAAAGGCACTTGTAGCCAATTCTGTAAGAAAGACATTTTTTAATTTGAGAAAATATACTTTTGCAGAACAGATACTTGTATGACCAACCTAGTGAGTTACTACTTCAAAAACTGTTTTTATGGAACAAAATTTATCCAAGCTAACATTATATAATGTGGTTTTGCCCATTTTTCACATTATCATCTTAATAATTATTTTGTAGTTTCATGAACCCCAGACTTTATGGGACAGATATTACATTAGGTATACTTGAATGGATCACAATGACAACTGCTTTTAGAAGCAATACTGTATATCACATGCACAGAATCCATCACCATGGAATATTTAAATAATATTAAATCCATACAGAACAGTATCATCAGTTATCAAAACAAGCTTCATTTGAAAGGCTTAGAAATCCTCATTCTTGACTTCTTTTCTACTTCACAGCACTTAAGTGTGTAGAACACGTGACCCTTTATGTAAAATTTATAAAAACAATAGTTTCAATATTATCAATACAGAGTTAAGCTGCAGGTTGCATAAAAATTTGGAGTACATCTTGAGGCATTTAGAATTAAACAGCCTACCCAGGAACAATATGGTATTGTACTATGCTGATGCAATTAACATGTTATACTATTTGTCATGTTGCTGGCCTATGTAGCCTCGTATTCTCAGCCTAGAAATATCTGATGTTTTTGCAGATTAACTAGAGATAAGAGTGCTCACAGTTCTAGAGCTCTAGGTCAAGATGACTTTTAGGTGTCCCAAAACTGGAACATGTAGAGTATTTTAGTTAAGTATTGCTGACTCGAGAACATCTTTAAGAATGAAAAAAGAGCCACAAGCTCAGCACAACTAATAGAAATCCTAGAGCCTAAGTTATTTTCATTTCAGGTTTCTAAGTTATTTTCATTTCAGGTTTCTGAATTATCAGGGCAAAAGTACTGTAATGAGCTCTTATTACCCAGAAGCGAAGTTGCATGTAGTAATGGTTTAAGAAAAATACTGAATAAACAAGGTGGAACAGCATGTTCTTCTGGAAGTAAAACAACCTTCAGCTTCCTTAGGGTAGGTAGATACTGCTCTCTGAGGGCTCTAGCTGCACTAAAGTTGTCTGAACTTCTAAAGAAAGCAGTTATGCTTCTCCTTTGAATACTCCTGCTTACCAGAACACTGAAGGGGAATTAGGAGAGAGCTAGGTACCCTTCTAATTTGGGAAAGTGGTCAAGGAAAAATAAAGGAGGAGAATATAAACACTGGCTGATTGGCACACACGCATCTTGTCTTTAAATTTTCTGAGAAATGTTGCTGTTTTGTTTCCTCTTGTTTCTCCAGCACAGTTGCTAAACTTCTGCTAAAGTAGATGAGGAAGAAATGTTATTTTTTGGCTCTAACTTGACATTCTACACTGGAGACTTCTGTTGTGCGAGGTAAGCTTAGCTTGCCTTGCACTTGTTGTTGCCATACAGAATTTAGAGTAGCATTTGACTCTGGTTTCTTCCCTCTTTCATATTCTGATCCTACTATTTACACTTGTCAACTGCATTTAATACAAATTTCCAACCTCTGTGCTTACTGTAGCAACAGTACATCTAGGGTCAGCTTCGAATCAATTACTGTAACAGTCTCCCTGATGAACTTGCTACATCTCTTTCTAAATTGGAGGCTGACAAGAATTAAGTAGCTCATGTGATTTTCTATTTTTTCCGAAGTTTCCTCATTACTGTGACATTTGCTACATTTCTTGAATTCATTCATGTATTTCACACTGATACTCAGTTTACAAAGCCATTTTGCAATACCACCTGAAAATATGACCATGACTATGATTACAGAAGCATTTAATGATTTTTGTAACTTTAAAACAAGTTGTTATGGTAAGACCTATATGGAGTCTCAGGCAAGAAAGTATAAAACTGAAAGTTAAAAAGCTCTCTCTTGACAACCAACCTGAGAGGCGAGTAGAAGATCAAACACACTCATATGATCAACAAAAAATTTTAACGAGAAATTTGACATTCTGCTCTTCGGCACACTTGGACCGTCATTCACAGGAGCTACAATTAAAGCATTCTTTCCCCTACACCCCCACAGTTTGAACAAACTTGCATTCTCCGAGCACAGCTGGTCACTCCTCCTTTTTCCTCACGGGTTTCACCTCTTTTGCCCAGCATATGAAGGAGCTGGAACCCATTCCTTAAGTCATTTTAACCTGCTTTTCCCACCTTCTGGATAATTTTTGAAGGAAAAATTGCCTTCTGAGGCTACTCTACATTAGCCTAACCAGCTTTGGGATTATGTCTCAATGATCTTTTAACAAGTGGTACTGAGGTGCCTAATTCCTGTCCAATTCAATGAGATTTTAGTATTTAATTCCTACAGTCTGCACTTTAGAAATTTGCACAAAGAAAATGAGATGAAACTTGGGCTCCCATGCAACTTCATGTCATCTTAGGTACAGAAATGACTTGGCAAGCACACAGAAAAGATACTTGACTGGCATAAGCAGCAAGGTTAGCATTAAGTATGCAGCTCCTAGATCGGCCACATGTTGCACTGCTGAGCAGAACAACTGTTAAATACTTTTAAGAGTTAAACTCCAAATACATACAGAAAATGGCTATGGGATTAAGCAATATACTATTTTTGAAGGTATCTTTTGTCTCTGTAGCATCTGTTCTCATTATGAACTCATTTTCTTATCTATGCTTGGGTCCATTTCTTAAATCTGAATACTTGACAAATATTTCCACTGGCTTACATGGGTAATCAAAGTCTGAAAATAATACTTTCAATATGGTTAATTCATTAGGAAAATAAAAAATACATTTGCACTATTTTAGTGCTTCCAATGTAATTTTACATTACTTTGTAAATTATGCTAATATTTATCTATATAATCTCAGCATCTTTAACAAATTAACATTAAGGAGTGTCAGTGAAAAGCAAGTATATCCACTCGAAATAAATTAAGATGCTATTTATATCTGATACACATTCTTCCCAGTCATGATGGGACCGATGTAAGACCAGCACTTCAGTCAGATATTCCTCGCTCTCCGCTGCCAAAGTCTATTGTTAACTGTTCATAAAAGTTCTTCCTAGAGACTGATACGTTGCATGGGGTCCTTAGTGTGTCTCTCTTTATTCATGCTGAGATCATATCTACTGATTTTCTAGCTCTTCTCCTCCAGGTTCTGTGCTGCAGTCCCTTCCTTTTTGAAGTTTCTATTTTCATAGATGACCATTACTTTCTCATATTTAATTCCTCCTAAGTGCTGTAATTTCCCAAATGTTTTTAATTCCATAAGCTGTTTCCTGTGATCTTCTCCAGACTACTTCTCAGCATGGTTTTCAGTTTTCTCTGGGGCTATATTTTTTTTTATCCACCTCTTCCTCTCCTCTCTCTTCCCTCAGCATACAACAGCACTGGCCTCCTTCAGCCATAGCTCATTTGTCTGTTTAGCATCTGTTTGTCATTCATACCCCTTGATGTTATAACACTCATCTTTTTCATATTCTCATCTATAGCCCACTGTGAATACTTGCACAATTCTTTAGAGTCACCATAGAGCATTTAGTTCTTTCTCCTTTCATAGGATATTTGCCTCCTTATCTTCAATAGTCTCATTCTTCCTCAGGAAGTTTTAATATTGTCATCACTATCTTAAATTTACTGTTTCCTGCAGCTGATCTTTAATTAGAAAGCTGTAATGGGACAGTGTATTTGCAGAAGCCCCACTTGTCCAGCCTACAGATATAAGAATCCACTCCTAAATACAGAGTTCATCAGATGCCACAATGCACGCCTTCCATTACTTTTATTACAGATAAGGAAGCCCACTGAAAATGTCCTGATTTGTCCAAATACTCAGAACTCACGAATACCACAAATAAACTGGTATAACTTCATGAAAAAAAATACACTAACACTGTAGTATTGACTTTGGGTACAACAATTGCTAAAATAGCTATGTAGTGGGCATGCTCTTCCAAGTTTCCTCTCCTCTGTTTCACTATGCATCTGTGAATCAATTCAAGCTAAACAAAGTGAAATTTTTGCACGATGTTCTACCCTGAGGCTAAATGAGTTTTGTCCATTGGTCTGAAATTATTATAATCTACAAAATTTGACAAAACTTAAAGGTCAAAATCATATATCAAGGCACAGCTGTGACATGTAAAATACACCCATCTTTTATACAAAATAAGAAAGCTTACAAGCTATGCATCTGAGAGATAAGGTGAATACAAAACAGAGGAAGAAAGCCCAAGGTAACACTGAGATGATAATGGCTAGTGTCATAAGCAGTGCTACTGCACCTCAACTGCTTGGCTATGATTAAACTAATTTAATAACTGTTACCATGCTAAGAAAAGGAATTAATAGCAGAATGGTAGTTTATTATCTTCTCTCTTCTGTAATTTACTCATCACCAAGGTATTTATTAGAAACATATTTATTGTGTACTCACTTTTAGATATGCCATATGTCCTTCTACTTATGATGTAATAATTTGTGTTTGTTTCTGGTTTTGTTGTTTTGTTTTTTTTTTTTTAAAGTGCTGTATAAAATGACTAAAGCTGAAACTGGAAAAAGTCACTAGATATCAGTGCTGAATGTGAGATCAATTTCATAGGAAGAAATTCATGCCTCAAATGAGAAGTTTGCTCTAATGAAATGAAGGAGATCAAAGCTGATAGAAAGCAAGGCTATGTAATGAAACAGTGATTTAAGAAGCCTGGGACATTCATTTTATTTTCATTGTAAGATAGGTTACTTGCCTTACTGTTTGGTATTGTTTGTTCTGGTGTCTGTACATGGTTTTGATTATATTAATTAGATTATTGGCCAAATTCTAAACTGTTGTAAATCAAAATTACTATTCTGACTCCAGTGAATGACAGTGACTTATACCAGCTGATAACCTACCCTTCAATGTCTTTCAAATACACTATAAAGATTTTCCAAAACTTCTAAAAAGTTTGCTTGCTTGTGAAAATGTTACGATTTATTGCAATTTTGCAAATGGATAGAATTTCTTGCTGTAAATACTTTAATTAGTATTATAAAATGAATTGAAATTTAATTAAAGATGAAAAAAAGCACAGTGGAAATTTCTAAAAGGATAAAACCAGCAAGAAACACTCCCAGATTTGAATGCCATTTTAACAGTAATCTGAACCAACATCTGAAACGTGTTATATAATTTTAAACACATACTAAAAATTATTTTCTTTCAGCTTAGAGCAAGTGCAGACTCAATAGTTGTTCCAAAGCTTTTAGTTATTTCCCCCCTCAATCTCTAGATGTAAACAAACAAGAATGCTAATTAAAAATGTTACTTCAGGCAAGAATCTTGTCAAAGTAGTTAAACAGGGTTAGACACAATCATCAGAAGGTAGAGTAACCTCTAGAGAAAGCATTCATCATGTAAACACATTGCATTTATTTAAACAGTGATTCTCCAACAGTTTGAAACCAATGCCTTAGTATATTGTTGAAAAATATTACTGTCGTTCTTAATAAGACAATGAAAAGTGTTCACTTCTTTTAATGTATACAATGAACATGACACTTTTCCAAAATGCATTTATGATACTAAGTAGCTGGATAAGTTTTATTGGAGATTGTTGTATCCTTAATTCCTTAATTTTTCCTTGTTTCTCAGAGACTGTTGTCAATGGCGCCCCATGCATTTCCTCCACTATGAATGCAGTTTTACTAGGGTTTATGAAAATTTAGACACAGCCAACAAGACCTGTTAGACTTCAACCTGGAAAGCATTTATGTATGTGAACAGTCCAAAATGACAAGAACTGATGCCTCTTGAATGCAAGAAAGCTCCACTGAAGAAGGAACACTGTATTCTGCCAACCCATTGAGACCTGTGACACTGTTTATTGAAGCCTCCATGAAAATCAGTAAAATCCCTAGGGAAGATTATCACTTTATGGCTACTCTACTCCAATGGCACTCACTGGCCTTGAAAGATCTTCAGAGAAGCAGAGAAGCTGAGAGTTTGCAAGGGCAAAAATAGGCTCTGCCAGAACCCAAATGGACCCAAAAGGATTCACAGGACCTAAGACACAGCAGCACGAGGTACTTTCTCCGCACAGAGCCCAGTCCATTGCTATTGGAAGCAATATATAATCCAGTTTACAAATGTAAACGCTTCACCTGAAAATTGTCTATTTTGCTCATATGAAGAAGCAGTTCCTGAGTCTGAATAAGCACTAAAAGTTTGAAAATTTACTGATAGTGTATATTTTTTTACTATTTCATTCTAGGTGTCTCTGGCAAACTGTGTCTGCGATGTCTACACACAGAGAGGAATGCTCCTGCAGAAAGAGTGTGACCAAGTTCTTGATGGTCTGGATTTGGTTTGAATGGTTTTCTTCTGATATACAGTGTTAATGTCTCAATGGTTCTGAAGAATTATCATTAGTTTATCAATCGTTATTTTGTCACTTAATTGAGTATAGCATTACATCATATTGCCTCACTTTCTATTTTTGCATTACAGTTTTAATCTGTAGAAAAAACGTAAATGTCAGTTTGACACAGTGCAATGATGGAGAAGTGCAAAAGGAGCAACAGTAAAGTTTACCATTCAAACAGATATTTTGTATATATATTCTGTATACACACATCATATATTCTGTAATACATGTTAATGCAGTCAAGGCAGTCTACTTCATATTCAAGACAACAGTCATTCAATAAGTTGAAATTTTTTCATGGATGACTTTCATCCAACATAATTTTGAGTAAGTTCTATCTAGAAAATTATCAGGTTGTGTCGTATTTTATACTTTCAAAAGCTTCACTTCAATGTATTTGAAATAAAATAAAAACCGTTTAACTTTATTTCACCTTCCCATTTTTTTCTTGTGGGGTAATATACCAATAAATTAATATAAAAATATGATATTACAAAAAGCCAAATCTGATTTCATAGTAAAATAAATATGCACATATGCTCAGATAACTAAGTGAAATTTAACTGTGTTTATATATGTATATTTAGGTAGCTACCTTCAAAAAAGAACCTACAGGCTACAGGTAGTAACGTAATGAGGATTTATATAGATGGTGTAGCTCAATATGCAAGTTCAAATGAACTCGTGTTCTTCTGTAATTTATGTCTTTCTTTTTAAGACAATATGTCCTCACGTTTTTCCAAGAATAGATGTATAACTTAGTCTTTTCGGCACTGATCCATTTTACACATTTCCTGATCTGCCCTTGTGTTACTGGAAGAACACTGTTTCTTATACTGTTTGTATAAGAAATGAAATCAATTCAGTTGAACATAGATGACTTGCACAAACACATGTATACTGTGTTACACACAAATGCTGACATTTATCAGTATCATTTAGAAGCAACCAAATAAACTCCTTCTAGTGAACCAGATTTCTAATGGGTATACTTACGTAACATTTGCACTGAACTTAGAACAGCTTGTGCTCTGTATAATGTTTCAAATAGGAGTGCTAAATTGGTGCATTTCTTTCCCATTCAACCAAGACTTTATGTTTCTGGCAATGATTTTGGAAGACAATGTACTTGTTAGCCAAAAAAAACCATTCAGAAAATAACCTTATTCCTGCTTTGATGTACAAATGTAACAGAGTTCTTTAGGAAGGGATATGACCCATCTTATTTTTACACGTTATATTCTTTTTTCCCTTATGTCAAAGATGCTTTATCTTAGTGAAAGGCTTCTCCATGGATTATATTTTCCTTCTTTTCTTTCTAGGCTACCCTCAAGATGAATGAACTTTATCTTTCCAGGAAGTTAAAATTTTTATTTAAAATGTGAAATCTTGTTGAGTCCCAGGGTTAAGTGCATGGTTTCAAAGCTGATATGCTTTGAACATATGGCTCTCTTATTTCTAGCTATATTTAACATTCTTTTATCTTGAAACATTTTGCTCAATTTCTCAGAAATGCCATTTATTTAAAAAAACATTTTTGAGAATCAAGTCTCCAGCAGGACTATCTCTTTCCTCTATTTATATACAGGACACAATCCTGGCAACAATTTGACTCCAGCAAGTTGGAGAAATTCCACCTGGACTAAGTGTCCCACAATCAAACTGACTGCATGTTCCAGAAGATGGTTCACTATCAGATGGCAACTAAGAGTATGCTGCATTTCTCTTTGCATCAAGGGAAATAAAATCAGTTATGAAAAAATTTTACCTCAAGGGGGTGGGCCTATGTTAATTTACTTTAAGTTTGGCCTTGCTCTCGGAGTGCTTTACATTGCAAGTGTTTTTAAAGCGCCCAGGTCAGACTGGGATTCCTACTGAATCTGGCAATAGTACACTTCATTCTAGGCTATCTACCTTTCATTCATACTTTGTCCGAAAAAACCCACCACTCCTAGACACTTGCCTATGAAATGTTTCTTTTGAGGGATCAGGACCTATGAGATACAAAATCTAAATTAACTCAACAGAAAATATTTCAGTGTTTCATAATTACTCAGAAGAGAAATGCTAAAATATGTTTTTGGAAACCATGCTACTTCCAGTATCATTAGGAAAGACCAATCCTGAATAAACATGAAGCATTTTGAGAGCTACAATAATGAAAACATGTACAAACTTGACTTTCAGTATGACTAGTATCATTTCCATTAATGGAAATGTTCTGTTAAGCAATCTGGATTAGATCCAGAGCGTTCACCCCTAAGAAAAAGCAATACCACTTGTCTTATAGGTGCATAGTAATGATACTACATAGCAAGATGAGGCTACTTGATCTATTCAAATGACAAGAAAGAAACAACTCTTGAAGATACTTACAATTGTAAGTATACTCTTTAAAATGCAGAATTGAGCTCCACCTACTTCTTATCCCCTGAGTCTCACATCCAACCAGTTCTGCCCTTATACCTGCACAAGAAGAAAAGGGAAGAGTTTAAGGTTTTAATGAAAAAGTAGGCATCCAATCTGGGCTAATCAGACACAGATGCAGCAGCATTCTCCCTGCTTGCAGATCCTAGGTGAATATCCTAGCCACTTCCTAGATACCTTCTGCATCAATTCTCTCAACTTCTCCTATTAAGTATTTAATTTGTAATTTCTACAATTATGTAGAGATAATATAGAATTATTGTAGAAACATTTCTACAATATTGTAGAAATATTCACTGGAACAGAGGTTCAAAACGTGCTTTCACATAGGAGTGGATAACGCTAACATTTTGTATTTTAGTGCAGAGGTAGCTCTTTCTTAGACCAGTCACTGTAATCTGGATACAATTACCTTTTCTTCAGAAAATATTTATTTTTAGGGAAACTAAGAGGACTGTATGAACCTTTCTGTTTTTAACGAGATTATATTTTGTGATGAAAGATATTTTTCTCAAATGGTTCTTAATATTGCTCTGCAAAACATAGATTTGTCATCAGAAAAAGTAGCTAAAGCAAATTATCTGTTAAAGCGTGCTGCACAGCCCCTTACTTCCTGGAACGTTCCACCGAACTGAACAGAAATACTCTACTGAAGAACTACTACTCAGCATAAATAATTGTGAGACTCTGCCTGCCATATATCTGTCGTGATCATCTAAGATCAGTGATCTTTGGGACAATGTATTCCACTACAGCCTTCTTACAGAATATCCAAACTGTGCAAAATAGCACAAAACCTTACAACAGCTACAGATGAACAACTAAGATTGATTTTCTAGTACCATTAGGTCTATCACATTCAAGTACCTTAAAATTAAGTAATAATAATATTTTTTTTTAAATTACACATAAAAGCCTAACTAAGGCTACAATGGCATAAAAATAATGATGATAAACTACTGTGATGACAGTTCAAAAGGGATATAATTTATCTCTGAGATTTAAGTCTGTGCTGCTAATACTTTTATTAAATGGTAAACCTATACATTGGAGATTTCTGATCATGAAATATATTGGAATTTACATTAAGGAGAGATGGCTACTCATAGACATAACTATTTATAAATGATATCTCTTTTATGTAATGTATACAATACCAGAACTATTTAAAGGAGTGCTGATATTGAGAAATGAGTATTGATGAGAAGACAAAAATGATCCCCAACAAAATTAAGCATTGAAATGAGGCCAAAACATTAACTAAAAGGTTGAACAGTACCGGTAACTTGGGGTACCACTTCCTAAGAAACACATACAGTAGCAAAATTTATTTTAGTTGCATATGGGGACTTTGCCTGGATTATGCCCAGGCACATGTCAAACCACTACACCAAGTCCCCTGTTGGGAGTAAAGGACAAGAAGGGCTTTTAACTTGGCTTGTTGCCACTTTTCTCAGCAACAATAAGTAAGTCAGTAGTCACAAAACAAGAGGCCCTCATATCAACCCAGCCACTCCCTAGGGAGGCTCTGGCTGGCATCAGTTCCAGGCAGCTCCAGCTTCCCAGGGCTGGGGGCTGGCAGCCCTTCTCAGCACCGACTAAACTGGGCTCCCCAGCCGTCCCCTCTTTTTACCTCTCTTCCTCATTGCCCTGGATCACCTTCCTTTTAAAAGCTATTGCATAGCAAAGAGAGGTCGTTTAAGATTCCAAGTCATGAAATATTCTCCTGATTATGGAGTAGTCATATTTTATGTTTCAGAATGGTACAAGATTTCATTGCCTCTAGCAAGAGCAATGTGTACAAGCCTCTTGCATCATGAATAGGAACAGAATAATCAGCGGTTAACTGACTAAATAAAGAACAAAAACTATCACTGGGGCCCAAGCAAGGGTCATAATAAAGGATCTGGATGGCTTCTAATTCCTTAAGAGACTACAAGGCTTAGAGCTCCTATGAGAAGTGAGTTGTATGGTTCTTTTAAGCACTCAACTAGTATATGTTGAACATCCCACAGATGTCAGCAAAGACTGATCACAAAATCCAGAGATACTGTCAGTCTGGTGAACAGAGGACAAGAAACAATCTCAGCCACCCAGAAACTGACAAATGGAGGAACAAGGTATAGAACAGATCATTTGCAGTATTCATTTTCCAATACACTTTTATGCAACTTTACAGACAAGAGGAGCTAAACAATTCAGTGTCACTTGCCATCATGATACTACCATATGGACTTAGCCTCTCCCCACCTTCTGAATTCCTGATTTGATCACACTATTGCTCAAAATGACATTTTATCAGTTTCCCCAAGAATTACAGAAATGTTGAACTAATGTCTAATAAGGAGGGTTCATTGGGGCATTATTCAACATTTTGTATACTTGCATTGGAACCTGTTCTCTTTTCCAGTGCAAGTGAAATCTTTCTTGGCTGGAACAGAGAATCTTATCTCTGGCTTGGTATTTTATAAGGATATTCTTCCATTAATTTTGTATAAGTTTTCCAACTAATCTCAGCACAACTATATTTGCTTTTCTTATAGCACAGTATTGGGTTTAGATCTTTTAAGATTTATAGGAGTTCTCCAACTAGCAATATCATCTTGACAGAAGATAAATAAAAGAACAGAAATTTATTATATGACTTCTAGATATATCAAAAATAATATATCAAGATCATTAAAAAACTCTTAGGCTTATTGTTTACTTATTTTTATAGTAATTTAGAATTATTTTTCTGCATTTTTATCACCATTGCCCAATGAGAAAATAGCTGAATTAAACTACCCATACTCTCCCTTAGAATTATGTCTGAAATGTTTATAAATATTTGATTCACACCTTTTCAAAGTGCCTTGAAAATGCAATGCACATTTGTGTAAGAAAAACTTAAACTAGTTAGCACAACAAACGCTGTTTTATATTTGTAATCCTATCTAGATCATCGCATTGGCTTCAGATAGGAAAAGATATTACATGCAGTATTTTACAAGAAAGAGATAATAGAAAAGCTGTAGGTTGGATTTCCCTGCTGTAATTAATAAAACACAACAATATAAGTAATGTTTCCTTTAAATAACCTTGATCTCACCATTGTATTTTATGCCTTTGTTTCAAAGTGTCAAGAACAATTTCAATATCAATAATAAAATGTAAAAATAAAAGTTAAGAATAAAACCAGACATCCCAGGAGCTAAGTCTTTAACGGAAAGAAGGATGAGGAACCAAAGAAAAGGCCCACACACTTGCACACACAGTCACCTCTGCCTGGTTAAATTGTTCTTCAAAAGGGAATAGCACACAACTTCAGAGTAAGTGTTCTTTGAAAATGAATCAGTTCCAGGTCTTATGCAGAAATGTTAATATAACGTATCTCAGATTCGTGCATTTCATTGTTTTTGTAATAATATATCCTGACTCTGAAAAACAACACTATGCCCAAGTGTTTAATTTAAGAGACCCTAAATATGTGTAATTTTTTAGGGTTATTTTTAGAGAACTTCCTTAAAGTTTTGTGTTGTCAGTTTCTCTGATTTTTTTCCTTTAAATGGTGTCCAACCCCCAAGGCAATCTTAATAAAGTCAATGAAATTATACAGGTGGAAAGGACAAAAATGTGGTCTCTGGATTTCAAATAGTGGCGACATTGGTCACACCATTAAGCCTGACACAAGAACCTTTTATTTAAATGTAATCTCCAAAAGACCAAATTACCAGCAACATGTTCTCATTAATTCCTGTAAGGGATGCTCAAGCTTTGACCCCTTATTGTTCTCCTTATCGAGAAGTGGCTGAGTCATAGTATTAATAAACCATCACTCATTTAAGTGGTCATTCACTGCTGGGCGGGGAAAAGATAGGCTCATCCTTTTGAAGTGGGAATAAGCAAGCAAGGCTGCTGTAATAGGCTGTGATTATTTTCACTATGAATGCATCCCCAGCTTTCAAAAATTAAAAGGAGCACTCATTTTCCTGCTTGAGTATTTCTCACACTGGCAAAAAATGAACACTTTGAAATGTAAATGATTTAATCTTTGCAAACCCCTGCTTCAGAGGGAGGTACAGCTTCATTTGTAAAATGAAGACATTTTAGGAAATGATTATCATTGTAAAATTGAAGCCAGCAGGGAGTCTGAGTTCAAGCTCTTAGAATATCAGCAGTGTAACAAGTTTGATCTTCCTTACTGCATTGCTTGCATTTGCTTCTCCGGGTTCCAGCAGAGAGCCATTGTCAGTCGGAACTTGTTCCCACTCGTTTCCCTTGGTTAAATAAAATAGTTATGCTTATTATTTAGAGTTAGTCAGTCCAATAAAATTCAGGGCAAGACCAAAAATAAAAAAGGAAGTTCAAACTTATTTTGATTAATGTATATGCTATGTGGATATTCAACTTAGAACATTAAAAGGTTGACAGCACTGAAGGCAATTTTTTTTTTTTTTTATTGCATAGTTCAGGCAACAGCATTGGGCAGGGTTACCATACTGTCCTACCAATGTTTGGGAAGGAGACCACCCATAATGGTGACAGAATATTTCATTTAAAATTTAAACATTAAATCCTTAATCTCTCTTCTGCAACTTCCAAATAGAATGACAATTATTGTTGGTGGCAGAATAGGGTTTTATGGTATCAGTCGGGCTCATTATGAACTGGTGTAGATGATAAATTTGTATCACAAAGGCCAGATGATAACAGCTACCATAAGACAAAGCTATTGACATGAACTACAGAATCTGACCAGTATGGACACCTCCCCTGCACTGACAGGCATTTCAGCTGAAAATGATGGAACTCTATCAGAAAGAAGGATCGATCTGTGTGAAAGAGACCTCAGAAGTGAGGAGTTACAATATGTTATTCATGATCTTGAGATATAAGTTCATCATCTTTTTATCAGTGTTATTATTTATCTCTCTCTTGTTCCTGAAGAGCCATTTCTGTCTCCCAATCTGGTATACTGAAAAGTATAGCTTAAAATGAAGATGTCCAAATACCAGTTTCCTTACGAAGATCATTGCTACACCCTTGAAGTTACACTAAAAAGCCCTTCAATAGCATGGATGGAACTCTACAGTTACTCTGTGCAAGAAATACATCCATGTATCTACAACATATGAGAGAAAACCACCTAATTAGGCAGTATTCAGTAAATGTCCAATATTTTTTAAAAGGATAGGTAAGAATGAAGGGCTGCTTGTATTCAAGTAATACAGTATAGTTTGAAATAGGTCTAAAAGCTGGGTAGCCAAACTCACAGGATGCTTGTCCAAACCAAACTTATGGAGGTTTATCTTTACTAATGATGAAAAGCAAAATATTGGCAGTGTTTTTTCATGTTCCACAAAAAGAGAAGAAAAAACACGTTTCTATAAACAAAACCCCACAATTTTCAAAATGTCCAAAATGCAGAAATATATGTTAAAAATATTTCAAAAAGAGATAAAAGAGAAAGTCTAAACAACATCCAACATATAGCCAGTCTCACTGCTTACTGTTTTTTCTGGGTTTAAGCAGGTGTTTTGTTTGTGTGCACTGAAGTGTGAGGCAGCTGTTCTCTCTGAGGTATGAAGGACTCCATTATAAGCACCACTCGGCTCCCCTTCCAAGGCAAGTTTGCAAGCTGGGCGATTGCGGCAGCGGAGGAAAGCTCTACACCCTTCCCTTTGGGCAGGACTTCTTTTTCTTAGTGGAACTATATACCTGACAAGTCCTGCAGATGCAAAATGAGGGAGTGTGCCCAGAAAAAAATGTGAGAAAAAAAGTCACGCAGAGTTTTTTGAGGTTTTAATGCACGTGGTCAAGTGTGTCTTGCTGACTGCTGGAGACTTTATGCAAGTTCTGGATGACACTGACCTGAAAGATAGCTGTTTAGTAGAAGACTGACCTCTTACTGTCAATATCACTCCTTTAGCTACTTAAAGGTATCTAAGTTTTAGATATGATGCTTATAACAGAATCCAGACTGTGAGTGTCTAGAGCTGGATGAACATAAAATTAAGAATATATATGTTTTGATGAACCGATACTGTAACAGATAACCAAAAACCATTCCAGATTGTAAACTGCCTGGGGCAAAGACTACTCATTCATTTGTACAAAAACATCAACACACTGCATATTGCGTAGTAAGGTGTCACTCAGCCTTTCCCCATCTCATACCCTGCAGGAGGGGGGCCAGAGCACAGGAGGGAGAAGGACTCAATGCAGTGAAACTTTACTGAGCTAGAAGGGAAATCCAGGAAATTCAGAAAAAATCTCAGATATGAGCTTTTAAGCAGACTCTGACTTTAACCACAAGAGAATTTATATTATTATGATTATTATTAACTCTATCCCATTGCCAACAATGCTTAATATTGTGGCTCCTAGTTGTTTTTCTCAGTTGAGAAAGTAAGTCTAACACATCTTAATTAAGTTTCTCAGAATCTTGAAAAGTGAAATTCAGATCAAAGGTATGAGCACAAACACTGCATGTACCACTGAGCTCGGGATGATAGGTAACAATGGTAGTGTTTGGATTATGCTTCTTTAGCTCCACATTCTGGGCAACTAATGCAGTATTTTACACAACTTTTTGGGAGAAGTTGATTTCAACTCTGCATGACGACTTCTGAAAGTCGTGCAGTAGGGAGCTTAGCTACCCCCCTAGAACTCTTTAGGAATGATCTGCTTTGAACTACTTAACAAACACTGTGCTTTGTCATTAACTCATTATCTCTGAAGTTCCCACAAACTGCTTCCAAGTAATTTTTTTAATATTCTCTTCAGTGACAGATATTTTACACATCAAATCTATTTTTCATGTTAGCCTAACGAACAAGAAGGATGATGTAATCCACTGAGGGAACATATATTCTAGTTTTCATTCATGCTTTAGAGTATTGTCACAGTTCAGCACAAAGGAATAATCTGATTGTTTCTCATAAAGCAAGAACAAATCATGATTGAAGGTTTTCTTCTATTTAAAGCTATGCTTTGCAAAGCCTATTGAACTTGTTAGAAGAGTCATGTCTGATGCGTACACTAACTACACAAAGCTGCTGCACAGTTGCCATTCAAGAGCTAATTTAGTACCAAAAGGCCAATATTGCTGACTTGCAGATTACAAATATCACAAGATATTAATTTATTTATATTTAAATCAGGCTAAAAGATTAAGAGAACTTTTAGTACGTCCATTTACAATTCAAATGAGTGTAAGTTTGAATTACTTTTTTATGATTTGGTACAGCTGGGATTTGAAAGAATTGCCACCAGAATGATGCAAAGCATTTGCCTTTGACAAAACAATGCAAAATTTGTGTAAGTGGGTGAAAGAGCATTAGATTATATCACCTTGTAGGTCAGCCGGAAAATACAATATGTATTCTGGATTATGAGAAAACAGAGTGAAAGAAAACAGGTGCCGGGTGACTCAGTGTGCGGAGTGACGGGCAGATCGCAGCGCAGAGGCCGGATTCCCCCTCTATCTTTCTGTGGCCAGACTCTCAACCTAGCAGGGGCGGTTCTCATAGGTTTGACCTCTGGGCAAAGATAACTCTTTCATACCCCCTGTTCCACTTTTCCACTTTGTATCCAAGTCCTCTGCTATAAAATGTAAAACCAGCACATAGAACATACTGCTTTGGAGGTCTGCCACTTGCATTCAGGCAACCATTTGTACTTTTGCAGGCGTAATCAATCTCCTGTTGCTATCAGCAGGGGAGTGGAGCTTTGCTGCTTTATGGCTTAAAAGTAGTTTTGTGCAAATTCTACTTCCCTCCCCCCTCCCTTTAGCTCCACTACTCACAGGATTTCCAGGGACATGGGCTAGAGCTGAGAAAAGAAGCTTGTTTGATTTAAGCACAGAGGGGTTTTTTGTGTGTGTGTTTATATTTTCTCTGCATCTATTAAGGGGTGAGGGAGAGAGACTTCATTTATATGTTAATATTAGCCGGCACCCTGACTAAACTGACAGAACTATTTCATGGGAAGCTGACAAATTTTGTCAGCTAGGCTATCTTTCCACATCTCAATAGTGGCAATAATCTTGATTAGCAAAACAATTGGGGGCCAAAGAAGTCCTGCTGCTCCAAAGACCCTCTTCTCAGGTTACAGTTTGCTAATGTGATGAATCCAGAGAGTCCTTCAAGCTTGAAAAAATTCCTCAAAGCAGCTGAATTTAGGCAAATGAAGGGAACCATTTTGGAGGCTGGACAAAAGGGGTTAATTTGATCGACCATGTCTCCATAGTCTTATAACAATCATTTACTTAACAAGCACATAGAGAGTCATTCCATGGAAACTGGTGGAGTTAACAGAGGAAGTTCGAATAGAATATCTGTTTATCCCAGATGTGTGGGAATTTTAGCCAAAAAACACCACCACATAATTGCTGCCTGCGGTATTGATTCTTACACAGAAACAACAGCAGAACTAAAGAGCTCTAAACACGTTATGAAGGCCTTGTCTATGAAGCAGTGCAAGCTTCCATTTTTATCAGCTTGTTGCATTGCTAATAAAATAATTAGAAATCAACAGTTTCAGGGAAATGAAATAAACTAAAAAGGTTTGTGCAGTCCAATTTCCAGTGCAATTTATGGCACCTATTTCTGTTTGCAAACATAAGTTATTTTGTAATATTTTTGAGGCATATTGATTCATCTTCACGCTGTTTATTGCGTTGTTACATAACGAACCATATTATGAATTATATTTATGCAGCTCAAATCTGGTGTATTTATTCTAGTGGAATTATGCTGCATTTGCTTTAAAAACAGAACAAAATGGTTACTAGAATTGTAAGTAGATGGAAATTTAGTTGGTCCAGGTCAGCACAGAATCACATATATATATATATATATATAAAAATATAATCACAATATAACATAGCCATCTTGTCTTTGTGCCCTATCCCACATTTATTTATGCATGTAATTTATAAATCTGTCATAAGTTGATCTAAAATAGCTATTATTCATGAGATAGATTCTGTTTAATTCTCTGTTTGATGGCTGATGCAATTTGCAGACTTGCATTGAAAAGTTTGCAATAAAAAGTACTAACTAAAACTTCATCTCTTTTCACACAGTCCCTCCCTATTTTTGAAGTAATTTCTTTATTCTGTTACTGAAATAAAAATTACCATTTATATCATGTTTTGTAACACTAAGGGTTTCGATCTAGTGTGTACGCATGGTGAATATTAGCTTAAGTATACATTTTGCCAGACATCAAATACACGGTTCTTAAAAAAATGCTGAACTGATCTGTCTTCACTGGGTTTCAGAACAAAACCTTACTTATATATTCTGCAAGCATAAAAGAGGGACCACTTATCATGAAGAATGAGAGGAAGAGAAACTCTGTCATTTTTGTTTCTTGTTCTTTTGTACATCTGTGGTGCTATATATACCATTTAGCAGGAATCCTCTCTTTTAAAGATGCCAGTTACGATCATGAAGATTTTGAAACATTCATTATACTCACTTTACACTTCAAAATATTTTCTTGATAACTTAGAATCTATGATGAAAGTCTCCAACTTAATTAACTTTAATGTGAGCAAGTAAATTTTCTTCAATTTTACTCAAACTTTTGATAGGATGTGAATGGGAACATGTTTTTAAAATTTATTACTTGCACGCTTAAAGATAAATACACAGACAGAAAGATTTATCCAAACAGATTTGGTCCGTAGTTGGCACACTCTTTCACAGTGATAGCAGTTAGGAAGACGAGCATGCAGAATCTCCACTCACAAAGCACTTCCAACATTTACGCTAGCATAGATTAATGTTAATTTATATTTAATTTGTAAGATAGATAGTTGAACCGTAGCATCGGAAGTTCCCCTCTTCCCTTGAAACCATTGGAGTGTCTTTAAAGATTAAGTAATACAGATTACTCGGAAAAACTTTGATGGCAGTTGAAATTTTGCCCGAGTTAAAAGGTTTACCAATAACATAGCACATTTGCAATCAAATGAACCAGACTTACAAGAGTTTTCTCCTCCTGTCCCCTCCTTCCCAATATTTGTTTGAAAACTCTGTACACAGCCTCTATTTTTCAGCATTCTGTGCTTCCAGATGTTCATAACTGGATTAATTTTTTAGGAAGCTGAGGTGCTCTGTTTTATACTGTCTGTCACACAGTACCATATTGAAAAAGAAACAGAAAACAGATTATATGACTAACATCAAACTGTTACATGCTCATTAAGAATCATATATTTTTTATCATATAGATCTCTACCTCTACACAAACATCCATCTTATAACTCTCTCATTTAAGGTGGCTTTTAACAATGGCACAGGTTACAGTGGTAGCAGAGAAGCTATGCAGCCCTCATGTTATGAGGCTGATAAGGAACTCATTCTCAGTCTTCCTATGATAAGTAAGAAATTTTTTTGCTTTCATTTGTTCAACCTTTCAGAACAGCAGAAAACATCTAAATCTGAAGTTTTAACCCAAACAAAAGCTTCCTTATGGCATCACACTTGATTCATTTCTTTTTAGGTTAATATTGTACAAACTTTCAAACAACTCCTAAGCTTGAAATCTTTTGCACAACTTGAGTGGGCCAAAATTGTGATCCTGATTATGCACAACTTAGACTCTAGCAATGAGTCTGGGTGAGGCTTGGAAGCTCTCACTGGAAGAAGGACTTTTTCCCCTGTAGCCAGTGTCACAGATAGTCCACTGAAAGGCAATGTGCTCTGGTCTGCACGGTGACACTGAAGTGCCCTCTCTGAGGCACCTTGGAGGAGGCAAAAATGGAGACACCCTGGAGATGACACAGTGCCTTGGGGTTAATTTCCTTACCAGTTTATTTCCTTACAAATTTTTGTTGATATTTACGCAATGAGTTCAGATAGTGACTGACCATAGTTAATTTTAAACTGTAATTGTTCAAATGACAGTACAGATTCTCTGCTTGATGCATCGCTATTGAGACAGACAGCATCCCATTTAAGGTTTTGTTTAGGCAGGATATCCAAGGCTTCTGTCTGTAAAAAGGTAGAACTAGAAAAGGTACTAATACTGCTCCATGCTAATTTTGCCCCCTTCTGACATGATTCCAAAAAGATCTTAACTGAAGAAGCTCACATTAAACAGTGACATAAATGCTTTGCACAACTTTAAGGAAAATAGCTTTGGTCTGGTTCCAAATATCGTCAGCAGGATGAACACAGAGGGCAACGTTTAGTTATAGATTAATAATCCAAAGTACAAACAGTTCTGAATAAATAAGAAAAACATAAAACCACAATATTAAGCAAACCAGAGGACAAAGATCACTCTAAATTCTGAGAGCTGTATTATTTTTAAGTGGTGACACAAACCATACAGAAGTCATTGAACTCTGCCATGTCAATATCAAGGTGAATCAGCCTGAGTCATACACACCAAAAAGAGTTATGAAATGCAAAAGCCAAGTAAAGTAAGTGGAGTTTAAATGAACAGCAGTGAACTCACTGAACCAGAAAATGGAAATTTTTTCAAAAGTTCTCAATTAAACTCCCTTAATTTGGAGAGTATAATGCCAAGTTATATATAATTCACAGGAAAGCAAATCAACTATAAAATTCTGTTATTCTTATGTTACTGTAATATGTTAATAGCACTGGAATCAACTGGAATTATATAATCCTCTGCTTGTAAGACTTTACCTAAAATAAGTAACTGGTTGTTCACTTATATATGAGTAAATGAAGAAAACAAAAGAAAGACTGATTTCTTTCACCAGGAAAACAGGAACACACTTATCTGGAGAGACAAATTTTGAACTATTGTATGAACTGCAACACGCCTTACATAGTCTGATTTTGCACTGTGTTTTTCAACTGCTCACCCAGTAGTTCATACATCATTACTACTGAAGTATTATTCTGAGAAAGTAAAATGTAGCACGGACCAGAACACTACGTAAAACCTGCTCCTCCACTCTTCAGTGAAGATTTAAAGATAAATATGTGTTTCTGTATAGAGAGTTGAATTTTGCCACGAATTTTGCATTAATTCTTAGACAATAATTTTGTTATAACACTATTCTAGGATATAAGCAATTTTCTGTCATCCATTGATAATGCCAGAATGGTTATCCATCTATCACTGGAATAAAACTATTTTGTCAGAACAAGTTGTTAAATATCACACAACGAATGCCTAGGCTATCAAACTAACTATTATCTATCCACCCCAATCTCCAGACTGTGTTTCTCCTCTAAAAATTAAAACATGCAGCATTGTAGACGTCCGGTCATTGGCACATGAAAGCATTCCCATTATATTAGCGATTATTTACAAATAATGCTTCCTGCAAATTTACCTGCTCCCACTCCAATAGGGATCTTTTCAAAATAATCCTTACTTCATGATCAGAAGAAAAACCCAAAACATGTTCAGATTGATACACATATATCATAGAGCCAAATAATTTTGTGCTCTGGATTTATACACAGATACTTTCATTACTGTTGTGGATTACTTCATATCTTTCCTTAGATCTGTTACCTAATAATATTTTATGTAGGTGAAGTGTCACAGAAATGGCTATACCCCCTAGTGAAATATAAACTCTGAACTTGCACAATTGTGCATCATCTTTAACAAAAGCAACTTGGTCACATTTCCAGCTGTTTTTCTTTATGAAAGTATTTTTTTTTGCCTTATAAAGAAAGAGAAATATTGGAAAAAAAAATTCCACATGCTTACATTTTCAGTTCAGCTTCATAACTCTACATTTATGAATAAAACATCATAGAGAATGAAAAAAAGAATAATTTTTCATGCTCTGAATTTACACAATTTATACCTGAAGATTTCCTGAACAGTCTGAGATTTGTTAACCCTTGTGCCATAAGTGAAACTTTCCGATGCCCCGTCAGCTTCAGTTCCGCACATTATTGCTGAGTGTGTATTGTGCTATGTTTTTAATACCATGTAACACACAAAACAGCTTCTTTTATTTTCTAAACAAATGATTTCTTCAAATTCTCAATGAGATAGGAACCAAAGTTTGGTGTTGAAGGTGAATTGTTCATTAATAGTAAACAAAACATGATTAAATCAAGTACACATCAGCACATATTGTAAAAATAAAAGCTTGCACAAGCCTTTTGTTTAATATTAACTTCATTCTGTTTTTATGTGAATTCTGAGAAGTTGGTTATCCCAGCCTAAAGTTAATATTTCCTCAGAAAAAATTGTATCATGTGATTATTCTTCATGTAGTTAGATAGCTTTATACATGTTAATGGTTAAACTACTTCACAAATGGCATTAAAATAGAGAGGAGTGCAGCGAAATTCTATTGATTCTGTTATGTCTTTGAATTACTCTGACATATAATACAGACCAAAGTTTATAATAGGAAGAAGGAAGAAAATACATTCAGAGGAGCATATGCTGCTTTTGTGGAACTACACATGATAGAGAAGAGAAACTCAAAGATAACATATTTTTATCCTTAGATCTCAGGAGAATCTGCAGGCCAGTCTTGCTCCTACTTGCAATTTAGAGCAGTTCTGTAAAGAACTCCTCTTTCCTTTTCTACTGTTTATTTTCTTTGTAATAAATTGACCAATCCATTGAAACAATATGCAAGCTGCAACTGTTCATGAGAAAGGAAAAGGGGTCATACCTTTGATAGTTATGACGCTTTTCTCTAATAACTGGGTTTTTTTTTTTCAGGGGTGGGGGGAAGAAAAAAAAAGGAACTCATCAATATGACAAGTGTTAAAGTAATAGTTTGTATTCTGAACATAGTATCTATAGACAGTACCTATTTCCTTCATGCACATTTTACATCCACTTTAAATTTAGTAAGCCTCAAGTTCTTGCACATGGAGGAATTCCCTCCCACCAGAACAAACATAAAGTCTAGTAAAGGCTATAGCAGCTTTGGAAGGAGTTGCCTGATCTATCTGAAAAAGCAACAGCTTAAATCTGAATGCATTAGCAGGGAGACTTAAATGGACAGAAGTGAGCATCTACCTTTCAGGAACATACCAAAGTAACAAACCTGCCATTTGGGTAGGAGGGCTTTTCCTTTTCTTTATTCTCAGAAGGAGATGCAGTTTAAAAGTTTGTAAGGCACATACAGAAAATTATAGAGCATAATCAAAACACCTGTGTCTCTGTGAGTACCTACTCTTTCAGGAATCACTGGCAGTCATAATTACTAATGAAATAGTTCATTGATTATTTTTTTTACTTTATACACACAATACATACAATAGCAGGTCTTCACCTGCTATAAACAGGCCATGTATGCAACAAAAATAATGGGTTGTCTATAACTCTGACAGAGACACTGCATCTGTAAGATCCACAGAGGCTACAGGAGATTCTGTAAGGCTCAGGTGAAACAAAGCATTTAGCCTTAGGAAGCACACAGACACCTAGCATCACAGACTCATACTTCAGGAAACCATATTCCAAGTTTTCAGTGAAATGAAAAAAAATGGAAGAAATGATAAAAACTTCAAGAGAAGAGATACTAAAAGCCAGTATAACCAGGTAATGGCTCACTGCTTTATTGTCCATGTATTAACATACAAAGTTTCATGCAGATGGTTACACTGCAAGGCTACATCCAGCAGTCACAAAATCTTCATCAGTAAGGTAGCTCCTAGATTCAACAAAGCCAGTGAGACTATTAAGTTTTATAAGCTAGAATGTATGTTTTAAGGAAACATCACGGCTAATAGTATAGGAAACAGGACAACCGAAAATCCAAATCAAGAAAGAAATCTGCAACTACAAAAAAGCTTGGTCCCAGGTAAACACAATACAGGTAAGACAACCATGTCCTTATTTTCCAAGGGTCTTTAAGCATTGCTCCAAAGAAACACGTGAATGAAATGGAAATAAAAAAGCCCCTCAAAAGACAGTGTCACTTTGTGTCATGAAATCCACATTCAAGTTTTCCACAACTTATCTAAAGAACTGATACAAGTCCTGGAGGGCTGCTACAGTATCTTTTCCCATATCTTATCCCCTCAACCTCCATCCGTTAATAATGAGCTACGTAATCCACATGTCATGTGATATAGTCATCAAAAAGTGATGTACCTGCACAGAACACATACAAAACAATATGAGAAGATACTTTTGGAAAGAAGAGAAAACCTTAAACATTAATAAGTAGCAAATCTGTAAAATCAAAGCATTTTCCTCCTTTTTTATAATAGCCTTTCATTCTTTTTATGATTTGTCTTTGAAAGCTCTTAGGCTCTTTCTGTGGATGACAGTTGATATTGTTCTTCCATCCTCCTGCAGACAGCAAAAGGGAGGGAGGGAAAAGAAAAAAAAACCTATTGTACAGCTTTTCGTCTCTGAAACATGATTTTTATAATTAATATATACAACTGAGAAGAGAAAGGTACGTTATAATGAAGTGCAATTAAGAGGTGTTTGTTCCTGTCCCACACATAAGATGACTATAATTTCCTTGGCTGTTTAGAAGTCAACCATTATCATTACATTTCACACATCTTTTCTACTTTTTTTCACTTCTGATTTTGTTTATTTTCAATTAAAACTCCAAATAAACATGCATACAGAAAATCTGATATTCAGGTAACGGTAACATCATCTTTTAATTATATTGTGCAGTGATCATTAAACCTAATGCTTATGCAAACCTATTTGGATTTAATTTCATAGGCATGAATGGATCTGTCCGCTTTGCATTAGACTTAAATTCATGCAAGGAAGAACAGCACGTGCATTTACCCAGTCTATATTACATGTAACCACTGATGTATTATTAGAGGAGTAATTTAAATGTATTCTTTTGGAATTGTTTATTTTTAAATTCCCAAAATTCATATCACAGCATAGTTTTCTATTTTAAATTTTGCATTAATATTATTTGTATTCTTGTAGTGACTACCCCCTCTAATCTCACATACACCCATACAAAGAAGTAATCACTGCCTGGGAGACCTTACAAAGTGAAGATATTAAAGGTACAAGACACGACATGAAGAAAGAGACAGATTCTGACTGATGCGATGATGACATTTTTGTTAGCCTTAAATGAACTCCACTGAGAGGGTTCCTTAGCAATTATATTCTGGCTGAACCAGGAATTAGGCTAGCTAAAGTCACAGCAGATCAAAGCTGGGAGTCCAGGCTCCCCGATCCAGAAAACAGCCCAGCAATGAAGGGGAAGTTCAGAATTAAAGGTGAATCTGTGTTTTGAGCTGAATTGTCATTAATGCCATGGGGGATTCTAAACAAATACTGTCTTTCCACTTTAAATTTGAAAAACCTTTATAAACTAATCCCAGAAGGTTCTACAAAGGACCAGTTGCTGACAAAGGGGTGCAGACAGGCAAACTGAAAATTATCGCCTAATTAAAGCCCACTGAAACATAGGGAAAGATTAGCATTGAGCACAGTGGGCTTCTGCATGGAGGCAATTTACCTCAGTAGGAAGTAGATGTTACCTTATCTTCAAATAAGAAAAGCATTTTCTTTTTTAGGTACCTCTATTGCTGAACATATTATTTGCCACAAAATTACTTGATTTTTTTTCCAGTTTTGCTCAAGTGTTATTGTTCCTGTGGAAAATTTTGATAGACATAATTTTAATTCTCTATGTGCACTTGTGCCAATTAAGCTAAATAACTCAATTGTTCATTCGATGAGTATGAACTCATTTACTGGAGTAAATATTTTCTTTCTATTGTTTTTGTATGTTTTTGTTTCTACAGAATACTTCCTGAGAAAAAATGGTTTGGTTTTAGTTGTAACAAACTAATTCCAGTCTATGTAAGACATCATTGTGGTTGCTACCACTGTTTTTTGTTGTTGTTTGTGGCTGTAGTTCTAAAAAGATCTAGAGAGATAAATTTAATTAAATTTTCCATATTGGAAAAATACATATTGTCCTTTTACTCTTTTAGGTTACCAGTTTATCTTCATTTCCTCCCTCTCTTAATATACTGTTCCAACAAGTAATTAGCCTTATTTGATTGAAACAGAGTTGATATAAATTATGAGATTAACTTCTATACCTTAAATTCTTCAAAAAACTTTATCCACATTATCATCCGTTTGCTCTCTATATTAAGCGCACTGACTTCTGTTTGATATTTTTTCTGACTTTTAATACGGTTTTGTTCAACTACTAATTTAAATGGATGGAAAAGGCTTTTCTACTAGTCTGAAATATTTCTTGGAACTATGCAATAGAATATACTATCAGGTTAACATTATCTGCTATTGATATACTATTTTGCATTGTTTCCCCTTTATCTTCTGTTTTATATTAGAAGAAGCCATAAAAACTTGTATTGCAAAAAGCCAACAATTCAATCAGCTCTATTCCAGCAGTTAAAAAAACTTAAGTTTGCCAAAGCACGGATCTTATCCCAGCTGCTCTTTGGTAAAATGTGTTAGAGTGACCATACAGATTTCTCACTTGCATGATGAAAGACAGGCTTGGTGGTATTTGTACTTTATTTATTGATTAGAAGCAAGGAGCCAGCCAGAGCCACATCTTCCAACAGCTATGGAAGATTAAAAGTTATATTTTAAATGTGAGAATACAGCACCAGTTGAAAAAGTTTACAGTCTTGCTGATTTTATCCTTTGGTCTGCACAAAAGTAGTAAAAATAAGGAAAAAACCTTCCTCTCTCTCTCTTTTTTCTAGAATTCCCAATCCCTTTATTAACCCCTCCTTTCTTCTCCTTTTCCATTTTATTGGGAATCATCTATAAAGCATCCAGAAGCTGTTGAAAGGAAAAAACTGAAACTGCATGAGATAAACAGCAGCTGCCCAGTGAAGCTGCATGCAGCCTGTACACAAAACTTCAATTACTAGCCTTACTGAGTTCAAAGGGATTATTTCTGTGACAAAATGTTCCAGCATTCTAGTGTGGACACAGTCCTGATCTAAATGGAGCAGTGAAAGGGGTTTTGCTCCTCTCTCTTGCCCTTTCTGGTAAATTTCTCTTTGAATATTTATGTGCTGCTTACTGGATTATTTCGTTACTTTTCACCAAGTCACACTCACTTTTATAACAGTATGGAGCAGACCTCTATTATACTATTCATTAGCCTTATAACGTCTTACCATTTGTCCTATAATGGCAGAAAATACTCACTGAAAATTCAATGTGCCAGAGCAATAAGTAATGTAAATCATATACTTCCGATGAAATTCATAGCTTGAAGTGTTCCACTATTGTAAAACTTGTTGTTCTAAAGAAGAGCTTTCACAACGCATCTTCACTCCTCCTCCTTCCAAGGTAGTTTTTAAATTCAGGCACAACCCACAGTTCAAGTTTGCTTTGCTTAGAAAGGCTCTAAATACTCCCCGTAGCACAGCAGGAGGCTCCTTTAAAGCCGTTGAGATTGGTGGGTGGATTGAGAAGGCATGAGACCACAATTATACCCCATTTCAGCGATATGTCTGGAGCTGCAGTGGCTCCAGACAAAGACGCTGAAGTGTATGGAAGCTGATATGTCTTCAAGACAGACCTAAAAATACCTGTCGGAGCTTCAGGTTTGAAGCTATTACCAAGAGCAATTCAGAGAGTGTTCCTGCTGGGAGCCAAAGATGCTACTGAATCATTTACAACAGGCTGTCTGGAGTATCTGGTTATTAGAGAGAGTGAAGCAAAAATCTTTACTTCTCTAGGTAATCCAAGCCTCTAGTCTTCTGCTTACCTGCAGGTAACTACAAAAGGGTTTCTTTTAAGTTTTCTCAGGCAGAGCTCCCCTACACTCTTTTTGATCACCATACTCTGCCTCCTCCGTACTCTGCCAATGTTTCTGAAGTGCATCTGGACAGGTTAGATAGATGGGCCGAGACCAACGGCATGAGGTTCAACAAGAACAAGTGCCGGGTCTTACACTTCGGCCACAACAACGCCATGCAGCGCTACAGGCTGGGGGAAGAGTGGTTAGAAAGCGGCCCGGTGGAAAGAGACCTGGGGGTGCTGATCGACAGCCGGCTAAACATGAGCCAGCAGAGTGCCCAGGTGGCCAAGAAGGCCAATGGCATCCTGGCCTCTGTTAGGAATAGTGTAGCCAGCCGGTCTAGGGAAGTGATCGTCCCTCTATGCTCAGCACTGGTGAGGTTGCACCTTGAATCCTGTGTCCAGTTCTGGGCCCCGCACTTCAAGAAAGATGTTGAGGTGTTGGAGCGAGTCCAGAGGAGGGCGACCAAGCTGGTGAAGGGTCTGGAGTGTCTGACCTACGAGGAACGGCTGAGGGAGCTGGGGTTGTTTAGCCTAGAGAAGAGGAGGCTCAGAGGTGACCTTATTGCAATCCACAACTACCTGAAGGGAAGTTGTAGCGGAGTGGGAGTCGGCCTCTTCTCCTAGGCAACTAGCAATAGGACAAGAGGACACAGCCTCAAGCTTCACCAGGGGAGGTTCAGGTTAGACATTAGGAAGAATTTATTTTCAGAAAGGGTTATTAGACATTGGAATGGGCTGCCCAGGGAGGTGGTGGAGTCACCATCTCTGGATGTGTTTAAGAAAAGACTGGACATGGCACTTAGTGCCATGGTCTAGTTGACATGGTGGTGCCAGGGCAACGGTTGGACTCGATCCCCGAGGTCTCTTCCAACCTGGTTGATTCTGTCATTCTGTGATTCTGTGAAATTCATCAGCACCAAGAGCAGGTCTGAAACTCTGAAAGAGGATTTGGAAGCAGACAGGATCTGACCCATTCAGGATATCCATCATGTAAACTCAAAGTAGCTAAACTCTGCCGCTTTCATAAAGTTAAAAAAAGTCTCTGATACTAACACATCAGCTACCTGGGAAGGGAAAAAAAGGCATTCATGTGCTACTTGCCACAAAAGGAATTTACTTTTATGCCTTTGGAGTCATTTGGACTCTTCTGAAACTAAGCACTGTTGAGATCAGCTCAACAAATCAAGACAAATAGCAACTTTATTAGATGCATGTGTCACTCACTTCTGATTTTGGCTAAAGGAGTAGGTACAAAATTAATCTTGTGTGTAAAACAACTGAGTCAAAACAGCAATCTTAATAACTACTGAGTGACTGAGACTGCTTCCTGCTCCCATTTTTCCTACTGGAACATGTCAAACACAAGACATTGCAAAAACATGCAAGAAAGATTTCTTGAGAAATCACCCTTGGCCAGACCCAAATTAAACAATCAGTCCTTTCCCCTAATTGCAGAGGACTTTTAGTTTCTGCTAGGAAAAGGAGTAGAACACTGTTTGCTGATCCACCAGGACATAAGACTGAGGTCTCAGTCCTGGAATCAGAAAAAAAAAAATCCTATTTGACTTCCTCATATTTCTTTCTTGATCAAAATTTGAAACATGCTAAAACCTAGAAATAACAAAGCAGAACGTATCATATTATTATGTAAACATTATAGGCATACTTGAACATATAGACATGTCATTGTGACAGAAATGAATTTACCTACTTGGCCCTGGAAGACTTGATCTGAATTTTGATTTGAGCATCATAATTTACTAAATACATGGAACAACTTGATACAGACAGCCCAGAGCATACCAACAAAAATAATCAGACATCTAAAAGAATCAAAAGGAAGAATTGAAGGAGTTGGGGGACATTATTTCTAGATAAAAGTAGCAGAGAGAGGTTAAGAGCTTTCAAAACTATAAAAGTTCACTGTGAAGGACATGGTGATATTGGGAAATGGAGACAATTGGTTTAATGGGAAATAGAAGAAAAGCCAGGAATTTATGCAATAAGGGAGTTAGGATAGATGTTGGGACGAAACACTATGGAAGGACAGCTACAGCTAACAATGCGAAGGAGTGCCAAGACAAGCTGTGTGGTTTCTGTCACTGCATTACAGCAATGCGATAGACACCCGTCCACCACTATCTGACAGTGTGTCTGAACAGAGGAATGGCATCAGTGACATCTCATGGTTCCTTTCAGATACATGATTCTCCTATCCCAGAGACCTGGCACTAATGTGGATATTTAAATTGATCAATATAGATCTATTGTAGTATTTTTAAGGGGAAGCTGCCTGACAGAAACAGGAAGTCTCTGTTAAGCTATATCCTACCTGGAACAGATCTTGATGAAATTATTAATCTAATTTATACATTCATATTTTAATTTACCATGAATAAATATTATCATATTAGACTGGGATTTGATTTCCACAAATTCTCTAAAGGTAAAAAAGTTTTCTGAACTACTCCTGACATTTAGAGAGAATTCTGTGTGTAAGCTGTAACTTGATTCCTAAATCATGATAACAAAAATCCTTTCAATTGTCTCTTTGCATTGAAGATCAATATAGATCTAATTATAGAACAAAATGTAACCATGTCTCACAGATGTTGCCTTTATTTTGTGAAGCACATGTGACTTTTCTATGAGCTATCTTTAGCATGAAGCCATGCACTAACTCAGAGATTAATGCATACAGTGAGACGCATTTCACAGAAATATCTAGTTTCTAAAACAGGCTTCCAACACTTTTCTACAGCAACTGTATGTCTCTGGTAGTCGTAAGGTAATCACTGGGGCCAGAGCTCACGTGGGTACAACTTGCTTTTGCAGCTACTCAATTTAAAGATACTTTCTTCTGAGAAATCCTCACATCAAACTTTCTCTCTTCCTGCATTACTAATGCCTGCTATACCCAAGCACCTTTCAGGTTTCAAAAACTTAGATATTCAGTAAGCTTCACAACCTTCCTGTGAGGTAAGTACCAATTTATTATCTCCCTGTGAAAAGGAAGAAAATGTTTACATTGCGGAAAAGTTGGATGCAAAGTTTTCCTTTGCAATTTGTAGCACAGACCTGTGACTTAGGTATTTGTGGTTTGAAAAATTTGTAACTTAAGTATTTTTACCATCTGTTTATTTACACTGGAAGCTTTTCAGTACTCATTAGAAGCACATCACTCATCATATGTTCTCATTTGCTCTGAAAATTAGGTGCTTTTTATTTATTTACAGTAGCTTTATTGCTGAGCTACCTCTAATATTTTCTCCTAATCTGTACAAGAAGGATCATAAGTTTGAAATGTTTCATTGTTTTTATTCAGTGATCTGAAAAGCCGTACCCATTCAAGCAAATGATAAAGTTTTTAATTTCAATGAAAGAATATCACTTGGAAATATTTTGAGCAATAATGTTCTCACAACTTGGTTTCAGCACTACGCACTACTATGAATAGTTCAATAAATGGTTTTTTCTATCAACATGCTCACCAATTTTGCTTTTCAGAAGAAATATCACAGTTTTTGTTAGCTGACGTATCAGGAACATGAAATTATGAGATAACTGGTTTAGCTGAAATAAATATTTTTTCATTAACCTCAGTGAAGCTAGAATTTCTCGATGGCAAAGAAAAAACTGCTCCAGAATTTGACCCTAATGATGGGAACAGAGTAACTGCTGAAGTCAGACTTCCACAGTGAAATCCTATTTTCCACTGGCCCTTAAGGATGCGGATAGTAGAAACTTAATTCTTTGCAAATCCTTTTATTAGCAGCTAGACAAACATTAAGAAATACTCAGAATAATAGTATACAGACACCAGAAAAACTAGAGATGTTGATGTCAGCTTTGACAGCTACACTGCTGACTGGCATGTGCATGTTGACAGCTGAAGACGAAGGGCTAAAGTAGGAGGAGAAAAATATTCCAATTGAATTTAATTGATGCAAATGACTAAGACATAAGTAAACTATAACATGAGCTATGAAACAGGAACATCAGATGCATGTAAATTTATAGTACTTTGTTAATTTTTATACTAAATATATACTAGTAAGTGATGAAAGTTATCCTTTCTACCTGTAAGTGTATTTTTTAAATCATTCTAATGAAAAATACTTCATTTACTGTGACAAAAATGAAAGACCTAAGACGATTCATACACTGAAAACAGAAATAGCTGATTACATACTGGAGTATTTCAGTACATGCAGACAGCCGAAAACTCTATAGCCTAGAAATTAGTTGGGAAATATACTCTAGGATAGCTATTTTGCTATACTTCAGGGAGCAACATACATTTCCTAGATTTATCCCTCTGCTCCCCATTATCCCTTGTTTATAAACAAATTTCTGAATTCAATATTTTGCAAACAGGAAAGCGAGAGATTTCTTTTTCCCCTATGCACGTTAATTTCTCTTATTTTGTTTTGACCTGTGCCGACTGATACGCTCTTGTGGCTAAGGCAAGTGCTTGGAGATCTTGCAGAAATTTGGCAAAAATATGAATGTTTCTGGAAGATTTTTCTGAAAGCACTGCCAAACTTGTTCAGCAGTTACCATATTTGTGATGATGAGTATATAATTTCAGAATGGATCTACATTGAAGCCTATTCAAAATACCTTATTTATACAGTGTGATCATCAAAGTAAATAAAGATCAAGCTTTCCAAAACATTAGTTTTATTCCACCTTCAATTCAAATTACTATTTCAAATAAATAATTTTGGGATTCTTTTAGCTGCAGCTGTCCTGCTTGGCACTTTTAAAAACAATAAAATTCCAGAAACAAAGTTCAGGAATTGTGTCAATTTTTTGGACTATGCAGGTTAAAAAAAAAGTTTATTCTCCAGCAAAATAAAAAAACCCAAAAAGTCTCTTTGGCACAAAATTAACTGTCTTTGGAGCATTTTAACTGCTTTTTAAAAATAAAGGCTTCTGCAGGTTGGAAATAAGGGGCTAGATACATGAAGAGAGGGAGGAAGGCAGTCTCGTAAAGTCCAAGAAACCTAGACAATCTCAAAAGGTAGGAGATGAAAGTTCAAAGCCTGTATTCTAGATGAGGCCAACAGGATGTCTAAAGCTGCAATTTCATTACCTTACCATTTACTTCAGTTTCTCACAAATATTGCTCCTATATGTACTGTAACATGAGCTACCCACTTCAATACGGAAAAAAATGACAATGTTACAACCTGTTCTCATGTATTTTGTCACACCCAGGCAAATCTTGTTAGAATTTTTGAACATACCAGAGAATTTACTCAACATTTTGATACTTCAACATATTTTTTTACTTGAATGTGTTCACTGAATTCAACCTGAATTCATTACTATTAGGTGTCAAGAATCACAGTGCTCAGTAAATTGACATTTGCCAGGAAAAAAAAAACACCCAAAGAAAAGTCACCTAAATCTACTGTTACTTAAAGGATCCTGCGTAAAGCCCCTTGGAAAGTGTATTTTAAAGATTCACCATGCAAGAACAAAAAGTAATATTTGAAATAAACTACAGAATTTTTCTGTTATCCATAGAATCATCTTCAAACCTACTGTTCATGTTTGATTCTGTGTCTCCAAAGCAGCAGATCTGTTATATACCCACAGGTAAACCATCTGCATGTGGACAGAAAGCACCTTGCAATGCATGCTTCACTTCATGCAACAGGCTTTATCTCTATTCCCTCTTCCTGATCCTGAGCTGCTCCAACACAGGGAGTGCCTAGAAATATATGGATAGAGACAGGACCACCGATGGCGACCACTCCTAGATCCCTTCTCTTCAGGACCCTGCAGCTGGAGGTGTGATAGCGCTGGCTGGGTGCTCCCTGATGCTCTGTTTCCAAAGTGCCCTTCCACAGCAAACTTGGACCATGTACATTGTCCATATACATAACTAGGGGCAAGAGGGACTCTGAGTTAGACTAGGTTGACTCCAACCACTGAAACAATTTGCCCAGACCATAGCCCACACTCCTGAGAACTTCATGATAAAGTAAACTGCCAGCCAGATTGAAGAGTCCCAACTGACCAAGAGTTATCTCTTTCTAGGTGGTCTAAATGATCCCTAAGCCTTGCAATACGCTGCTGCAATAACAGTCCCGCAGTCTGTTCTGTATTTCTCTATTGATAATCAGAGGCTTTGAGCTGAAAGCTGTTTATGTAAAGATCTGGACCCCACTTAAATTTGAATCCAATATCCAAAAGTCTGTGAACAGGAAAATTAAGGATTATTATTATTTCAATTTTTAAAATACTGGACACACACACAAAAAAAGATCATTCAGGTAAGTAAATACCATTAGTCAGAGGGAAGCCTGTTTCATGGGTGCTCCTATTTTGAAGGTCCAGTATTCATGAATGAAACATATTATTTCAGTCCTCAAATCTGTGTACAATTTACTATGAAATGTTGATTCATAATTCTTCTTAAGCTTTTAATGCAGGAATTATATGTATATTTTGAGATAACGATACAGGCCACTTCATAAACACTGTCTTTGATGCAAAAGATCAGACAACTGTTACTGGCTTTTATTAGCAGAGGAGAAAAGCGAGGCTTGGCGTCAGTAGACAGGCTATTGTACGCATAATATCTGTGACTTAAGTTTACTCCGAGTTGGCTCCTTTGTAAATTCCCCAGGGTCTATGAAATCTAGAGTTGGGGCTGATAAAAACACTGAAAAATAAAAAGGCATCCAAAAAAGCATTTATAAATGCAGCATATTTTATAAAAAGCAATTTCAAATCTGCTCCAGGTAGACACATAAAATCTTATGAATAAGTTCAAAGCATGGTTAGAAAACTTTTATACACTCCCTTAAAATAAAAAAGAACGTATATGCATGTTTTGGAGAATCTTTGATATAGGTATGTGTGTGCATATAACAGAGTCTGAATTAAATTTTCTTCTGTATGAATATGTAAACGTCAGTTTTTGCTAATAAATAGCTTTCATTTTTGCTCTGACAAACAGATGCTTCAGCAACAGAACAGATACCCTTATTAAGCACTCTCTGCTCTATTCATGGTGCAGTTCATTTTCTGGGAAGTTTCATATGTGACAAGCCAATACAGGACACTGACCTAGTAGCAAACTTGATGGAACCATCCCTTTGTACCAAGGGATCGAACTGCTGACGAGGGGGCAGTAGCCAGAGAAAAGGCCATGCTTGTGTGAGTTCTGATTCATTAGACCTCCCAGAAAACAACTGTTCATGAGACCTTTATATATTAAATGTAAAGATGAGTAGTCATAGTGGAATCCCAAAGAAGCAGCAGTGAAAGTGTTGCTGTGTATCTCTCCTCCTCAGCTCAGCCTCACCCATGAAACATGTATACCTCTAGAGGCACACAAGGATTATATATGAGGATTCAATAAACTGAAAGAGGGTAGACTTAGATATTAGGAAGAAATTCTTTACTGTGAAGGTGGTGAGACCCTGGCCCAGGTTGCCCAGAGAAGCTGTGGCTGCCCCCTCCTTGGCCGCGTTCAAGGCCAGGTTGGATGCGGCTTTGAGCAACCTGGTCTACTGGAAGGTGTCCCTGCCTGTGGCAGGGGGGTGGGAACTAGATGATCTTTAAGGTCCCTTCCAACCCAAACCATTCTATGATTCTATGAATATATTTTTTGACACAATATATACTCTTTAATTATTCCAATACTACTCACAACATTGACATAGATTAGTACCAGCTGATGAAAAAATACTTCCTTTTCATCCTGCTCACCGTCTATCAAGAACAGGCCACTTTCATAAGCCTTTTAAATTCCTGATTAATAGGAGGTAGAGGAAGGAGGCATTAACATGCTAACTCCGTCCTTCACTACAAGTGAATCAGATTTTGTGTATTCCTATAGATCTTTAACTTTTTTAAAATCATGGTTATTGCAAACTCTTACATTATTGGCTTAATCCACTTAGTGTCTACAGAACATTATTTTCAGCATCCATTTAAGGTATGCTTCTAAAGTTTCCAAGTTATTTTATAAATTTACAAACTTCTAAATTTTATTTTGTTGACTCTAGCCATCAAAATGTGGAACTTAACATCAGAGTACCATGATTCAGCCACAGGGCAGTAAAAGTGCTATTTGAAGCCAGGTCTCCTCTCCTAACTAGACTCCTAACCACAAAGTTCACAAATCAGAACCATGCAGTGGTGTACCTGTTAGGCAGATCAGTTAACACGAGTTAATCTAAATGAGTATCATTCTAATAGCCACCACTCTATTACCAGGTTTAACTGAAGTACCTGGATTTTACCTGTAAAATCTGTGGATGTAAAATTGAATTCCGTATGGAAAATAGGCAAAGTTTATAAGTAATCATCTTTGGAATGAATTACCAAGACTTATTATAAGGTATAACAGAAAGAGCCTAGCCTTAGATAAATGGACATTTTAACCCTTCCATGAAAAATACTTGAACACTTACTAATAGGAATGGACTTCTGGTTAAGGTACGTGATTGAAAAGGAGGAAAACTGTATTCTCTCTTTGCCCCAGAGCTCATGTATAATGTTGTATAGATCTGCGATTCAAGTCATAAATTCATGAGCCTTTTTCTGGCAAGAAGCAGTGGCTTAAGCACTTCTTACGGCTGAGTTCAATACCTCCATTATGGTTACAGTTTTTTCTGAGATTCACCTGGCAAACTGGATTTGGGTTAAAAATGATGAGGCAAAGATAAGAATTTTAAAGTCACCTTTAATTAAAGTACCATATTTGGCAAAATATCCATCTTTGGGTATGTTATTAACCCAAATCTGTTTCTTCCTCTGGGTTTATCATCCCTACAGAAAGCTTGGAACAGAATGAGGAACCAAGAGTGACTCAAGCTAGCACAACTGCCTCAAAAAAGGATCAGTTCAACTCTTAAATCCACTTTATTAGAAAATGAAAATACTTTTCTAACAAAAAAAGCATAAAGTGATCCTGACTTTACATATGATAATTTCTAAGAAAAAAACCAAAATCAGTAAGACATTTTATGAAAGAAAAAGTAACCATATTTTTGGCTGGGACTGAATTGTTGACCTACTGAAATCAGATTTCACTAGTCCAGAATTTGAGCAAAACACATATAGTCCTCATTCTTCAGTTATTCCATTTGCTGTGACTGGTGACCACATACTACACTCAAAAAATGCATTTAGAAAGGCATAAAGTAATACTCTCAGTAAAAAATCCCTGACAGCAACACACAGAGCATTTAAAGAGATAGATGAGCAGATAAAGTGAGGTATGACAGGCCAATATAATTTCATCAATCACAACTGCAACATGGCACCCTTTGAAACTATGTTGGTACATGGGAGCCTCCTGTAAACAAGGCAAACGGACAGAAAGCGAATCATTCATTAGTGCTTCTGACCTCCGGAGAAAAGTAAAAATATCAGAGGCTGGGAACTAGCTGTTTAACATCTCTTTATTTACCCACTTCATTTAGTAAATGTATTAAATTAAACTGCAGATGTTCTGCTGTCAGCACAGCAAGCTAGCTGCAGAGCCTTAGCAGGCTGTTTCCTGATAGAAATATTTTATGTACAGTACATAAACAAACACTATTTTGTTAATTAGTAAATGAATTATTTTTCAAAAATGCTCCACTAGGCTCTTTACAGCCCAAGCTACTGTAGTTCCTATTTTTAATAGAGACCTTGCAATTGAAGAGGAAAAGTGTTCAAGCTCTTTGAAATCGTAGCTCTTGAACAACTAATTATCACTACTGCAACCATGTTTTAAGCTATTATATACTTCTGCAGTACTTCTAGAATCAAAATCACAGAAACTAGACTGAAAAGAAAACCAGACCGAAATTAAAAAACTCACCCATCCTTAAGAGAGATGTCAGGCATATAAAGTTCATATAATTAATTTCATTTTAAAAAGGACTTTTATTATTAATGATTAGATGGAGATTTTCAGAATATTAAATGGAAATAACATACAGGAAGAAAAATTAATACCTAATAAATTTAAAGACAGGTTCTCATCAGCTATGCATGTATTCTCATAACAAATCACAATGGAAAACTTATGGAAAAAAGTCCATTCATAGTTAAAAGAAAACATACAGAAAATCAAACCCAAAGTCCACCTAATATCTGATAGTTACATTTCATTGCATCATTGTGCTTATTTGTTCCAACTTGCTGGCTCAGTAAAGTTTTTAATAGACAGATGGCTAATTTTATAATTTCAGCCCAATTTCTTACTGGACCAACTCCAAAGATGCAGTGTTAGTGTAATGCCATGGATAAAGGTCAACAGAATAAGAAGAGAACATATGCTAATGTCAGCATTTCACGTAGTCTTCTTTAATGGAATATACAGTGCTAAGCTGAGGGATTTGCACTGGCTCAACACTAACACCATATGGGTGGCCTGTTGAAAAGTAATGATGGCCTAAGCATACAATCTTAATAAGGTACTGATGGCCAATGAATCAAATAGCACCACACAAGTAATCACTAAGTGATTAAAAAAATTACAGAAGATGTATTGCTGAAATTACTCTGCTAACTAGAGAAGTGATTTTGTCTTAGCTAAAGCCTGTCACATCATTACATCTTAATCTTAACCCCAATCTTTTTTATCCTCACACAAATCTCTCTTAAATAAAAGGAACTCAGTTTTTGGTTGTTGTGAGCATTCATGTGCCTAATAAAAATGTACTTGCAATTTGATAACTCTACATTATTTATTGCTAAGAATTTATGAAAGGTGCACACGAAGGGTTTTAATCCTTTCAGTAACTGACAGTACGCAATAGAAAAGCTCCTTGCAAATTTCATAGACAAGTCTTGCTTTACTTCTTTTCAATAATTTTGTTTAAATTTAAGGAATTACTTGGTGGTGTTAGGTGAACAAGGCTTGACTCTGTAGTATACGCATAATAATTGTGTTACACATTACTGCTGCACAGGTTAAAAAGATACTCAGCACACATGGCGGCCTGTACCACTTTACAGAGGTCTGCACTATGTGGATGTAGTGAGATACCTGTATATCCTTCATTTTCTTTAGTGAGAAAATGCTCCCTGCTTAAGATAGCCTTGAATATAATTGGAATGTATCAGAGGCAAGGCCGTAAGATGGATGGTTAAACAGAACCTATTTCCCTAATAAACAAACAAACAAATAAATAAATACATTATTCATTAGTTGATGAGTTGCAGCCAGTTTCTTCAATAGCAGGACTACAGAAATGCCTGAGGAATTATAGCATCATACCTATAAACCCAGTTTCAAAGATGAATTTTACTTTCCCAACCCATCTTCAGTTCCACAATGTAGCTCTCTGGGAGCAGTTTCATGTCACAGCTAAAGCAATCTAAGTAATCTAATCTCAAAAGTAGCAGTCTCTTCCCATCTTGTCAACTAGGTATTTTTGTTTTTTTCTTCTTCATTTGGTTCAACAGCAGAGGTCTAGTAGAATACAGATAATTTTCTATTGCAGATGTGGAAAAATAGAATAGTTTTAAATCGGATCAGCAAGAAGATACATTTATCTCTAAACTAAATGGAGAGTAGGAGGGAAGAGGTATGTAGAACTGCCTCCTTCACTCTCAGATTAGCATAGATGTTACGTGAAATAAGACACTGCAGCCTATCTGCTTAGATCTGCAGAGAGACAAGAGTATTGCTAAGTATTAAGCACATACGTGTTTGGTATGTATACAGATGATTTACATGCATTTAATCAGGGGGAACGGGGATGTGCAGAGAGGAACTGGGACCAGAATGCTTTTTCTTCAAAAACTGCTGTGATCTTTTACAAACAAGCAGTTACAGTTAAAAGAAATAGTTTCAAATAATTGACCTTGATACTCTTAGTTCTAAAGTAGTGAGTACAATGCTAATCAAAATGAATGCAAGATATTTTTGTAAATTAAGGTTTTGCATTAAAATTGTATACTTCTATTCATGGGGCACTGTTTACACTAAGAAACACTTCATGCAGATGGGCTACCCTCACAAAAGGAGAAAAGAGATTTTAGAAGTGTTTCAAATCCTCTTTTATGAAAACTTGATCAATTCTAAACCAAAGTAGTCTCTGCAAGGAACTTTGTTCCCTAAATTTCACTTCCTGAAAATGACTACCAACCCTTTCAGGCATGCCCACAGGAATTTATTCAAAACAAAATGAGTAAGTGGAGCAAAGCCTAAGATTCTATCTATAGAAACCAGTCTTCAATTATGCCAGGAAAATAACCTCAAAACTCAATTTTTGTAAATAAATGTTTCTATCATACCTCTTTGAATAGTTTATTTAAATATTCATAAAGTATTGCATTTAATTTTTACCCAGTAGCTAATGAAAGTGGATTCCCTTATAGACAATAGCTCTCTGATTTATATTTAAAATTAATCTAGGAAAATGATAGAGTTATTCTCAAGAGTAAAACTTCTGCATTAAGCCCAGGATCAATAAAAATAAAAACCTGTTTGCAAGAGAGAAAAGTGATTTACAACAGAAAAATCTCAAGGTAACTCAAAGATTATTCTAAACTAGTCAAGGAATGAAATCCTTACAAGCATTTTAATATCAAAACTGCATAACTGTAGTCTTTATTTTTGCTGCTACTATGAAAACTTCTCAATAAATTTAAATATTGTGAAAAAACATTCAAGACTAAAAACAAAACACAGCTTAAAGAAATGTCAGATACAGAAAATTACTGTGAAAGAGGAAAAAGAAGAAAGAAAACCCTCCAGAAATTAGGCCAGTTTTTAGGCTACAAGCCAACTGTTTGCTCTACTTTGCTTTATTTATTAGTTCTTAAGGTATTTAAAACTTGAGCATTAAAACTGGAGAATGATTTGCAAATGAATGCAGTTGCAGTTGTGAAAATATAACTCACAGCTGAATGTGGGTTATTCAGACAAATGGCTGCTTTGTTAGAGGAGGGGAAGTGAAGTTCTGTGTTAATTTATTACAAACTGAAGCATTTCAACCCTGATGTCCAGGCAACAATGTTTTTTACTTCAAGTAATTTATAAGTACTTCCCATAGCACTTAACAGTGATGTCTTTGGCTGTTTCACCATGGTACCAGAGTGTATATGTATTTACTGTGGGAATTTGTTTTTAATAAAACTGTTGTAAGGCATTTTTATTCCTTCTCTTTGTTACATTAGAAACCTTCACTGCATAAGTAATGTATTTTTTCCTACTTGAAAGGCAACAGATTATGGCCAGTGCTGTATTTGGTTGTGTAAAACAATGACAGGCTAAGTGATTTCTCAACCAAAGCAAGTTATTTCACTTGCCATGATTTTTTTGTTTTTCCTCCTCACTTGAACACTGGTGACAGCACATGACTTCTTTAAGGTCCCTGTGTTAGTATAATCATGTCAGCCCCCAGATTAGATCTGGTCAACATGAAAATCAAAAACATCAGGGGAAAAAGAAATGCAATGTCTGACTTCTCAAATGTTACTATGACACCACACTATACATGTTCTAATATTAGAGATTCTGGGAGGAGAGTGTGTTTTTTTGGTGTTTTTTTTTTTTTTTATTAAATGCTTTCAAAGATTTAACACAAGGTCATACAAATTCTCTGAGGGTTGATTTGGTTTACAGACTGGCAGCTCAAAAAATAGAACACAAGTGAAAAGCTAAAGGTGTGTACAGGGCATAGTGTATAAATGGTTGTGCATATACATGTAAACACATATGCAGGTTATGTGTATATACGTATATACACACATTTATAACTCACTCGCTCCCCCCCCCCCCCCCCCCCCCCTTAATATTTAATCTTGTCATGCTGCCACTTTTGGAGATCTTTCCTACAAAAGGTGCATTAATACATTTAGAAGTCAGAAATGAACTATCACGACCATCTACTTTGAAGAAGTGATGACAAATCTGCCATGTCAACAGCTTAAATTTGCTTCAGCCATTAATCTCGCTGATAAAAAAAAAATAATATATTTTACAGCTAATCTTCATTTAACTTCAGTTAAGATGAGTATCCAATCAGTGGATCTTGCTACTTTTGTAAGGTCTTAAAAAAAGTAAACGTCAGAAATGTCTTCTTTCATGCAGGTAATATATCACTCAAAATAGTCCTGGAATATGTTTATTCTCATACTTTTATACCATTTGTTTCAAAGGTTATGTAAATTGTTACAACTCTTACAGCAAAAGTAACAAACTGAATGTAATTTAGTTTTGAATGTCATGGTCCAGAGGCTTTTGCAGAATTACTGCAGCAGTACAAAAAATTACAGGCCAAATACATCCTCATTTAAATCCTCTGACACTGCGGCGTACACATACATTTGTACAATTTAACTTCTTCTAGACGTAGATAAAGTTGCTTTAACAAGAAGTATATTTGTAAATAACACCATAATAAAGCTTTTGTAAGAGTTGCTTTAAACTTATATTACGAGAATTGACAGCTATTGAAATATATTAAAAAGTTGCAGGTAACAATAAGTTTGCTTTCTTAGACAAAGCAATCAACTTTCTGTGCCTCTGCTCTAAGGTTCATACTCCTACTTACACTCTGAGGGATAGGTACTTGGCAAAGGTAACTATTTTCCAGTTTTCCTTTTTACTTTCTTTTAAAAACTTCAAATAAAAAGATTGCTGAAGTGAAAGACTCAATTCTGTTAGCAGAGTCATGCCTGGAATTTTCTTGCCCGAATTCCAACATTCAGTCTTTGTCAGCTGCTTTATTTGCTTTATATATACCTCAAGCCATTTTGACATTATTCATGGGAAACATTCTTGAACCCTTCTTGCATAAGACTTGTGTAGAAAAGTTCTCATCTTTGGTGAAAAAAATATTGTTTAGTCAGTTTGCTTCATGTATTTGTTTTATTCTCTTCAAAGACAAGACAGGGGAAAAAAAAAAAAATCAAGAAAAACAAATCCATAAAAATGCTCTCACGATCTAATTCGGAGAAATACAAAATTTCACCTCAGAATACAAGTACATATTTAGCAGTTTTTTAGAATAATTTCCATAAAGCTAAGTAAACACCTGAAAGTTCTCCTCTCACCAGAGAAAACTTGAACATCTCACTTTTTATGTAATCTTAGTGATTTTGAGTAAAAAGAGATGGAGGGTTTTTTTGGTTCAGCAGCTTATTTTACCTCAAAACTCATTCTTTTTTTTCTCCTCGCCCAAAGTATATTTTTATTCTACTTCTCAATTATTCTAATGTATTATGTAGGACCAGATCACAAACCCTGACAGCAGCTTTTCATAGTTAAGTGGCAAAACAGACCTTCTTTTTCCCAGTCTGAATATCCATCCCCACAAATAGCACAGAGAAGCCGTATGGGGAAGAAAACTCTGCAGAACTAAACATGTTTCCCGTTGATGAATTGAGTCACTACCCAGTGTGTGTGGAGCTCCACAGAAGCACAAAATCCATGGGGAATAGTTCAAAACAGCAGACAGCAAATGTGTACACATTTGCAAGGCTGGTTCCCAGTGTAATATCAGAAACTAGATGGACTGTGAAACATGGTCTATAGATAACTAATTTATTATCTACAGAGGAGGAGAAAATGGCAAGTAAAATATCAGCTTGTGATTATTCCTGTATGTCCCCAACTCACTAGCTGAAGCTGAAGAGAACGGAGGTTCCTTACAATCCAACGTTTCCTATGAAAGTTTCTGTACCTTGAAGTGGATTGCAAAGGAAGTACCCCAACAACCTCTAAAAGATGTTAAAATCATATGGTTTGAAGGAACAGCTAAGTGTGTTTATGAATTCTATGCATATACACTGCATTTCTTCAAAACACAAAACCATTACAGTGCATCGTAGAAATTACTGGAGACCCAAGAAGAGGCATTAGGATGATAATGGAACTCATAAAAGAAGCACACCTCCTTAACAGCAGGGCTCAGTAGGGAACAAGGCATCTGCTTCATGAAAAATTAAGACTTTGAATTATGCTGCTTTTCAATGACAAACAAAACTAATACCTTCTGTCATTTACCATGAAAAAACTGGCAGAAAGTATGACATCTAGCCGACTCAACAGCTTGGTGATCAGAGGTATTCATCAAAACTTTAGAAACTTTGGAAGTTCACATCTCAAATTAAAAAACAAAACAAACAAAACCCTGAAGATTTCCCACATCATGAGAGTGTGCCCTACCCACTTCTCTAGACTGTTTCTAAAATACACTGAGAACTCCTCTGGAAAACCTTGAGCTATCTGAAATGATACCACGCAATATGCACCTCCACACAGGTTTCTCTCTCTCACTCTTGCTTTTTTGTTTGCTTTTCATTTCTTTAGGTTCTTTGCAAATGAGAAGGTTCCTATGGCTAATTCTTCCTGACAGTCTCTACGCAATTAAATTCAATAAATATTTTAGTAGCACAGATACTGAATAAGTTTAAAAGCTAGCTTCTGGTGGTAAAGAATAGTGTTTAAATAACTGTCCTTCAGCCATTGTCACACCTCCAGCCCCTTTGTGGAACCATTTTCTGTGAGTCTTCACAAAGCACAAGGAAATGCTGCAGTAGTACTTTTTAACACTTCGTAGTTGGCACCTATTAAGCCTGTGCATGCTTTGTATGGTTTTTAGGAGTGGGTAAAGGAGAGAAATAAAACCAGTAAAGAGAAAATAATCTAATTGCAGAGTATGCTTTTGGCAGATAAATAAGCTTATGTGAAGTTACACGTTATACTGCATTTAGATTGCTTCAAGACAGTCTAGACATGCACACAAGAAATCATCCAAAAAAACTCTGAAGCATGCTAAGTAAGGCACACAAAGTGTGGGATATGCCAGCATTAAAGCTGTCTCTGAATACTTCAGCTGCCTTGCATGCATGCATGATGATACAACTTTTAAATACTACCAGCATTTTTGTCCCTCTTGTTGTTCATTGCAGTTTTTATTGCCACAACCACTATAACATTATGTGGAAGGTTCTAGGAACTATGAAATAGGCTATAAGATCAGAAAGTCTTAATCCGCCTTTTGAGATCTCCAGTGTTCAGGTATGCAACGTCCAGATGACTTCCAGACGTTTTGTCATACCCTGTTGATCAGAATATTTTTTTTTTTTGAAATCTGCACAATTAGATTGTCAGTTTTTCTCTCTACAGAGCACCAAAAATACATGCTTTGAGAGGAACATAAGGTATCACAACTCAGCTGCTGGGAGCAGTGCACCAGTTATCACAGGGCTGAGACAGCTCAAAGATATTTCGTCATTCCTACTTAAGTGAAGAAGCAAATCTGTAAAGCTTCTTAGAAGGTCAGGTTGCCTGAAGTATTAATAGTATATTTTACAGTCAGAAACATGAGGTGTTTTGATACGCAAGTATTCTATGAAGTACTGAACAATTAACCATGTCCACTATTATTCCTCTGATTTAGGCTGTAATATCAGAACGCAGAAAAATAGGGTTTACTTTCCAGAACAGAAAGACCAAAATGGAGTTAGCTTTCATATCACAGATAGTATTGGTGAGATAAACTTGAATACCCTCAAGAACACATTAACTTCCAGCCTGTAAGCCCTTCCAGTGCAAGATTCTTATTGGCATTATTAGGTACTCTTGTACTGATATACTGAAGATGAAAGAAATCACACAGCAGATAACACCACCACCAGACAAACTGCAGAAGCACAGTCCTTCACTATACCACTTAGATCCATGCCCTGAAAAAAAAAATATTTTGAAAGTGCAAGTGGTCCACTCCATGAAACTGAGGCACATGTAAAACATGAATTTGCAGGGCAGTGCTTCTCTTCCTTCCTGTCGTAGCTGACAGGACTCAAGGTTGAGAAGTTCAGGACCAGAATCATTAGAAGCTGGATTTGTAACTCCCCCCTTACATAAACAGGACATTAGAAGTATGCCATTTTTAAGGAATTTGGAGTTCTCAGTTTTGAACATACATTTATATCACTGAGATTAAAGGAATCCCCTCAGAGACTCCATGAACAAAACTGGAGGAATCCTATTTGAAGACAAATAGAGCTCATTCTTGTTCTAATAGGCATGCTCTCAGTAACAGGGCACTGCATTAAAATTGTTACAGATAAATGACACTACACTTTGAATGAATCATGATGAAGAACTAAATCTCTAAACCCTAAGTTTCCAAGATACAGAGGTCCAAATCCAGGCCAAAGCTAGTATCAGAACACTCACCTATAGAGCCAAAAAGCTCTAGAAGTACAAGCAAAAGCTTAAATGTATACTTCAGTCTATATTTGCTGTAAGGATGACAGTCAAACACCACTAGAAAGAGTGGAAAGAATGATGAGGGAATGGCAAGTTTCCTCTTTCAAGCCATCTGATGGCTTGTCCTTGGCATAGACACTGATATTTTTAAAAGCCTAGAAATATAAGAACTGTGCATTTTTAACTGTATCTCCAAGACAATGTAACTGTACCTCCAAGACTGATTGTAAATGTCTTTATTCTCCTTATTTTACAGTGAGACTACATTCTAGTAAGCCAAAAGAATTATGAGACTTCTGCAACACATGTTGAGAGGGACTGGCACCAAACTTTTGTTCTTTCTTCCTAAGCATGTTTCTGTATTCTTATTCTGACTTAAAAAAAAGAAAAAGAAATTCTGGTTTCCACAACAACTTACTTTCTTCCTACTTATTCTGAAAATACAGTAACAGTAGAGTGACATTTCAAAGACTTGACAAATACAACCGTACAGAGAAACTAAGGTAAATGACAAAAATAAAGCTATTCTCCGTCCCCCTTCCCCAGCAGCCATTTTGACATTATCTTTAAGCTACTGCTTAAAAGTAGTATCTTTTAGACATTTAAATATTCCACATTAGCTTAATCAGCAGCACACAAAGCTTTGTTTTGACTCCTGCGTTTTCACCTGTTTGGTTTCTAACACCTACCACTCTGGGAGCTGCGATATAAAGACATTCATTTCACATTCTCCTAAGAACCAATTACATGCACTGCAAACTTTCTACTCTGCTCTGTGTTGTACATCAGTTGCTGTAAAACCATTTAAAAGCCAACAAATGTACCTACACAGATTTTTGTGGTCAGGACATCTGCACTTTCTTGACTGTTTTTAAAGCAGAAAAAAATGCCTATTAGTATAAAATTTAAAGAAAAATTGCTCACAGGAGAAATGGGCATTAGCCATGCTTCACTTCCCTCCTTTTTGTTGACATATGAAGCACTTTTTTTCTCTTCCTTTCTTTCCAATTCACAGTGGGTCTAAAGAGGTGAATCAGTGCACAGAGAAAAAGAGAGAAAGAGCGGGGAAAAAAGAAAAAACCCCACAACCCTCTTTTTCCAGGGTGGGTATGAAATATGAAGGCCCAACAATTGTCTGAGCTCAGTGCATTGGAATAACATTGGTTAAATTATGGATAGTTTTGAATAGTGTCACTTTTTTTTTCTCTGCAGATGGTTGTTCACACAAGGAGTCTGGCCTGCATAATTGTATCACTAATAAGCAGTAAGGCAATTAGTTGTGTAAGTGTGCTATAATCATTCTAACAGAAGAGATGACGAAGAGACAAAAAAAAGGAGGGGGGACAAAAAATGTCTTTTCTCAATTCATCAACTGACAGCCATAATTAGATATATATAATTGAAAATTCCACAGTAGGGGGGCTAGCTTATACAAATGAATTTTCTTTGCTTCTCTTCTGCATTTTTTCCTTTTGCCTGAACATTCCCCAAGAAAAAGGCAGAAAATTTGTCATTCCAGGGGAGCGTATACTGTATGAACCGCAGGCTGCTCATTCAAAGCAATGATGTCAGAATAACATCTTTTCCCCCCCACTAAGAAATACACGGCTTTGAACTGAGCCTTTATTAGCTGTTTTCAGCCAGTAGCAAATTAAGAAGAAAAAAAAAAAAACAAAAACCAAAAACCAACCAAAAAAACTACAACACAACAAAACAAAAAGCCCCAAAACCAACACAGCCTTGGATGATCTATATCAGTTTGCAGAACATGAAACGTAAAACTCCAGAAGGAGAGGTCACCTTTTTTTTCCATTGACATGAAGACGGCTTGTTTTTGGTGCTGGGGGAAGAGTTCTGAGTTATAATAGAGCATTACATCATCAAGTATTATGGGAAGAAGGGGATTTCTTCTGAGTGAAGCCTGATTATCAAAGGCTATAATTAAATTTGGGCTAAAAATGCCCAAGTGCTTATGAGTTTGTGGAAACTATGCACAGAACAGCTTTCCACTGAATTAATCAGCTTGCAAGTTTTCATTATTCTGGAGCTTCTCTTTTTAAACTGTAAGCTCACAATCACAGCTTTTTTTTTTTTATCAACAAACTCTCCTAAAATTTAATTGGACAAACCTTAACTGATTTTTTTTCCCCCCTTAAAGAGAGAGAATGTTAAGGCTGGAGCTTGTTAATTAAGTTCTTTAAATGCCCCCAGCTGTGCAATAAATTTTCAAAGCTACACAACTGCATTTTTTTTACAAAGGTTTGCTCCCTTGTTTTTTAGTTAAAATATTTTTGAAAAAAGAACAAACAACGATAACAGAAGACTTAAGAAAATTCCCATACATATGGATGATCCTGGCTGATGAAAACGGAAAGATTAGAAAATTGCAGCTGATTAGAATGTAACTGTACATTACAGGACTGTTTTCAAGGACTACAATTAATTAATTTCTTCTAAAATAATTTAGCACCTTTAAAAAAAAAAACAAACCTAAGAAAGCTCTGTGTTAGATGTGAATAAGATAAAGTATCCCATGTAGTTGTTCCACAACAAAATCTTTCTATCTAACATCAGTGAAAAGTTTACTGAAACATTACGCAGAAAATTCCACAAATTCAAGGACCATATACTTGGCAGGATAAGTCAACATAGTTCTATTATCTCAAAAAATACGAGTGGCCAGGGTTTAAATCTGAAGGCCTCACAATAAGAGTATGAAGACAACATAAAAACATGTACCTTAACACCAGGTCATCTAAATATGTATTTTCATAATTTATAGCTAGCTATATGTGTCTAACTTCTTAATGTTAGATGTACCAAAATATTCAACACCACATTCTCCTCTTTAAAAAAAAAAAAGTGATTAAATATATACCTGGCAGGGAAAATTTGCTGAACATACTGAACGTTATAGTCTTAACAGCTATCAGTAACAAGCTTTTGGCACTTTTGGACAAAGGTTCAGAAAGTTTGTCACCGAAGAACAGAAATAGTATAATAAATTCCAAGACATTAAAAATTAGTATCTTCTTAACTATCACATAACAAACCACTAATGGTCTGATGGGAGACAGTCATGCTCTCCTTGATGAAAAGAGTTGACCCTGGAGAACCCAAGTACTAACTTTTACTCATTTTAGTTCCCAAATTCACTCTATGTTGTACAAATGTTCATTGTTCTACAAGTCTGACACATCTCAGCTTTGGCCTTTAAAAGGTAGAAGTATGCAAATGAAGACAGAAACCTTAAATACCAGTGGCAAAATATGAGACGATACTTTGCCGGCTCTATAAAAGCTAAATATGTCACCAAAAATACTTTTGCAACTGTATGTCACAGGTTAGGTTCCTGACTGCCGAGCATAACAGAATCCGACATTGCCACAAAACTCTGCCTATGGTTACCCGTCTTGGGGAGCACGCAAGCGGATGAACTGATTTGAACTCACACATCCTCCCAACACTAAGATCTTGGTAGAGTGATATGTGTAGGGTGAGCTTTTGCCTTCCCCTTTTAGGTGTGTAGTGTCAGGCCCAATCTAGACCTAATAGATAGTTGTTAACAGCTTTTTGTTCTGGTATGCTTCAATCCAAAATTTCACATTACCACTATCGAGGCCAAGGGTTGCACCAAAAACTTTGAATGAAACCACTGAGCACTTGATACCCCAATCAATATTCTGTAGCTTTGCAGTGATTACTATCAGAAGCATCTTTGAATGCTTTAAGTTATTAGGAATTTTATGGCTGATCTCAACACACTCTCATGGATCCTACTGACTGTGTGAATAGACCTAACTCTACAAGACTACATTTCTCAACCTACAGTATCTGTCACAGTCCAGAAGAGCAAATGAATCCTCAGTTAAAATCTTTACTTGTTTGTTCATTATTTCAAACTGTTCCTTCAAGCTCTCATATAGCTTATAAGAAGAAATGCACACAGAAATGCACAGGAATGAGACTTATTTTGGAAATGCCTTTTTGAAAACTGAAAAATATCTACTGCATTTTTCCTTTTGTTACAGCAGCTGTCTCAGGTGTTCTCTCTCTTGCACATAATATAACTGATCAGATATTCTGAAAATATATACTTAAGAAGTTCAATGAATGTGCATTCTACTGTATTATTTTTCTTAAAGAACTAAAGGGTTTATTTTATCTTAAAAGATTCTTGGCTGCATTTCCATGGTACACAATGACACATTTGGTTCTTTGTGTTTCTAACTAAGTAATGACATAGTTCCTCTAAACCATGAAAAATGTTGCATTTGACCAAACAAGAAAGGATGAACTTCTGGGAAATTCTATTCACTGGTTCTTGAATTAGACCCAGAACACTGGGATGAATCCTTTCTCTCCTGCAGCCCCCTGCCAAACCTGGCTATAGCTGCAGTGGCACTGCATTGTTTCCTCCTTATTCATTTGGTACAGTAGTATCAACACAAACTGTACTCAACTGCTGAAAGCTTGATTCTCAAACGTATGGATATGTTGAAAATTAAATTGCAGGGTTTATTTGAATTTATAGACAGGTCGGTGAATGTATTTTTGAGATACAGTCTCCGTCAAGAAGATAGATGTCACCTGCCATGAGGAAAATGATTGTATAATGTTAAAATGCCACATTCTCTTTGTAGGTAATTCTATTCAATCGTTTCCTGCAAAGATTTGGGTAATGAATACTTGAGCATCTGTGGTGTGGGCTTTTTTCCTTTCCTTTTCCTACACCCCCCTCCCCATCCCCCCCTTCTCAGAATCTTGCTTTGGATTTGTATTTCTTTATTGAATATAAAACTGCCCAGATTCTTTTCCCAAGTCCTCTTTTGCATTATATTACTGTAGTGTTTCTACTCTTAAGATTCCTACACTTCTAAACAAGGAAAATGTTGCAGGACAGAGTAAAGAAGATCCATGTGAAATCACTGAACCTGTGAGGCAAATTATTCTCTAGAGTCAGTCAACACTGTGGGAACAGCTCAACACACTTTCAGTTAGAGTTGCATTATCTTGTTTAGATTCAAAGATTTCTTTTTTTTTTAATCATCTAGTCAATTGTAATTGCCACCCCATTGTACAACTTAAATCCAAATAATCCTTCTCATATCTAACTCATTTTCTGAAGAATGGCATCTGGTCCAAAACATGAGATTATATAGTGAACAAACATAAGTAAACAGCTTGCAGGAAATAATTTAATACATGCAACACTCACCCCCACCCGTAAATTTTTTTGTTGCTTTTACAAATTGTCTGATTATTTAAATTTTTAAAACACTTTGACAAATTTATTTCATTTGCACACAGTCTGTAATCATCAACTGTTATTTACTATTTGGAATTTTATTTACTGAGATTAACAACTCACAAACAGAAGGCTAAACTAAATTCTACTTCTCTTTGCTGTAAATTAAAAATGTACCAAGCTGAAAATACAACCAATACATACTTACTCATACCAAAATAATAAATAAATAAATATACCAAACATTTAAGTTCAACCAAAACAAATACCAAATAAAAACCAGAACAATACAAGACATCTGATGTCCCTCTCTTCTCCAAAAGGCTCTCAGGTTAGATTAGAAAATGTTGGTGAGAATAATTAAAAAGTACCGACAAACTAGAGTCTAAGTAGAGCTCAAAACAGAAAGAGGAAACTATTTGCAATGCATTCACAGGAGACCATTTTCTTTTGGGGATTCTTTTACTTGCAGCAAGGTCTAAGAAAAGAAAACAAGGTCTTCTGAGAAGATCAAATAGCCCAAATCTTTGCTAAAAGATTGGAGTAAAGACATCTTTAAGAAGCTAGAGATTTGATTTTGTGTGTATCTGGTGGGAAAGGCATGTATATAGGATGCCTGGAAATGGAATTTTTTTGGTTTTTGTTTTTTTTTTTTTTAAAAAAAAAAAGAGTGGGGCATCTACTTTCTGTGGTATTCCCTCAAGAGACTGATGATATTTTGCTTGATAAATTATGAAGGCTCATTCTGTTTCCAAATCACCTTTCTAAATTTCTGACAGTAAATACAGCACACTATCACTGAAACATACTGCATTCTTAAAAAGAGAATGTTTTTATACCAATCTACACTTAAAAAGCTAAACTAAACAAAACAAAGCTTTACAGGTAACAATTACACAACATAGTGCAGCAGTAAGTACACTATTACCACAGCTACACTAATTTTTTCAGTCAGTAACTTTCTCTAAAGGAAGATTAGAAATTTTCTTTTTCTGTGATTGCAAACTGTTACACTGAGTGCTGTAAAGGGTAACTTTGGTTTTAGCTTCATCTAAATAAACTGTCTATTACTTCCATCTACTTACTGTTGATTCAAAAAGGAGAGACCTTTGCTATGGAGAGAAGATTTGAATCTTGCTCATGACAACAGAGGAAGAAATGTAGCTGTAGATATATTTCTGAGATACAATTAAAAAGCAACTTCTGTTTTAAAATTACACTAAAATATATTTTTGAAATGCCAAGTATTTGCTTTTGAATACTAAATAGTTGTTCAATACCAAGCTGCCCTTGTAACTTTAAGTTGACTCTCTTTTTATATAATTTCATGAGTGCATACTATTTTTTCCCAAGCAATTATGTGGAGGCAGCACACTAAAGAGTAACTGCTCCTTCCTAGTTTCTGAAAGCTTGATTTGGTAACACTACACACCTTCTACATAGGTATTCAGGTTGAAATTCTTAGAAGTAGATTAAATATTTCTTCTCTTCTCATGATTTACAGCCTCTGAAATTACTGTCAATCTCTAACAACATTCCCAGCTTTTGGATGGCAACAGAGCTGTGAACTAACGGTGAAATGCTGAAGTGATCAAGTCTCTTACAGAGTCTACCCTCAACCCGCCATTCTTCAAACCTCTTCCAGAAATAAACAAAAACCGAAACAGTAGTAGGAGGATAGTAGCCAACTGTCAGAAAAGAAAATGGGAATGAACTAAAATATGGAGCACAAACTTCTATAATAGGCATTTCAAGAAGGGAAGTATATTAAAAAAAAAATCACCTGACACAAAAATCTTTCCAAGATTATGGTAAGGTGATTCTGGCCCCAAAACATAACGATACTCCACAGTTTAGCATGTTTTTCGTGCTAACACATTAGCTGTGTTAGCATCCACCAAAACTGAGAAATTGTAATGGAGCAGCAGCTCAGGCAATGCCATTTTTAGAACGGAAAAAAATAGGCTGGGGAAATGTGATACAAGTAGACACATCAGGAAACCTTCTTCCACCCCACTGGTTAATTTTTACTAGAAAATCTCTTGAAAAGCACTGTACTGTATCAAAGGCCTTGATGTTTTTAAAACAAAGAATTTATGGGCACTAGATGTGTAACCTACCTTCCTTTGTTCACTGAAATACATCTTCATTTTGTGCCTTGTGGTAGCAAAAGTGATTTAGAGTATCCTGACAGAAATAATATATATATCATTAAATCTGTCCATTAATATACTTGTGGTATTATAAACATAGTGGTTTGTGGATGTCAGAAACTAAAACCAACTCATTTGTTTGTGTCAGTATTAAAATGTAATACATTTTCTTTTCAGATTCAAGCCAAGTGAAGAGAGCTTTCTGAGCAGAAAGTTATCTCTAAATAAGGCACAAGGAACTCAGAGATTAAAATGTAACTTTGAACGTCATTTCCAATTTGCTTCAGCTCTTAGGTGTATTGAGAACAATGGGCTCAGCTCAGATCCAAGATCAAGTTGCTCACAAACAAACAATACTCACTATAGTAAATAACATTCCTATTTGCGAGGGAGTTATAAAAACTGTAAAACCAAGGTTTTTAGGGGCCTAGTCTGACATAATCAGACACTAGAATTACTAACTTCTATTTCTTAAAAAGAAATCTAAGCTGATTTATCAGCGTGGTAAGACAGAAATGAACACTGATCTATACAGAATCCATATAAACAATTCTTGAGCCTGTCTACCTGGACAGCTTAATACTGTATAAAGCCTACATTGGTACCCAGCTCTCCCTACATCAAACATTAGTGCCTATTTATGTACAGGAGAATGAGAAGCATAAAGTTACAGGAAAAAAAGTAACTTTAGCTACTAGACTGAACGCGCACAATTTTGCCAAGTGGGTGCAAAGGAAGCTGATCATGTGACATCTCAAAATTTAAGCACCCCTGCAGGACTTTACCCTGAGACAGACCAGGATCACACAAATGGTTGGTTACAAGTAGGACATGGTATATTAAGCTACCACTGGTCTCCGGAGATGCAATAGTCAAAGGGTATTTTTACTATACAGATAATTTTAGAATGTCTTGACATATAATATCTATAATACATAGCAACCATAGCAGCAAAAACCTGTCAGGAGAGGAGTCAAACATTATTCTAAATATACTAATATTTAACATATATTATTCTAAAATTAATATCTAATATGTATTATTCTAAAATGAATATAAACATATCTGGAAAAAGACTTCCATCACATCCTCGCAGAAATCACTGGTAAAGTCTGTGTACGTTTTAAAACTTTCAGACTATAAAAAAAATTACTAAGTCACAAATGCGGTCAGCCCAGCAGTATATTCTCTCTAAGAATTCTACAGAAACCAATAACATACAATGCCGGGAAATATAATTTAATTCCACAATGGCTGTACATATATCGTCTTCAATATGGAAGCAGACTTCCTCATTTTTCCATCTCCTTTATTTTATGTCTCAAGGAATGTAATAGTCATAAATATCCTACAGGAAATTCCCAGTGTCCAAAAAATTGACTACATATCTTCTTTCTATAGAATTCTTATTTGTGAGCATTTGTCATCTAACAGCATAAAAGGGTACAGATCAAGAAGAAACGTATTAGTGTTGTTTACAAATATGTGAAGCTAACTTCAATGCCTAAGACTTCTTATTTGTTTAATGAAAGATCAATAAGCAAGCTTACATGTTTGCCACAGTTCTATCTACAGCAAGGAAAAGATGCAGCTGAACTGACTACCATCTTTAAAAAAACTAGAATGCCTCTGGGTTTGATTTTGTATAATTCAGGTAAAAAAAGCTGATTCATATTCTACTGCACTAAAAAGTGGTCTTTTGAAAGATTCTAATGATTGCACTGAATGTCTGAATCATCAGTTCAGAGAATGAACAACCTCTCTATTCTACTCTACTCTCTACTATACTCTTCACAAAGCTATACGACCCAAAGCGATGTAAAAAAATTTTTTTGAGCCAAACTCTTAAAGAATTCAGGAACCTCAGGGTCAGATTTTCTAAATTATTCAGCTTTTGAAATACTGATGTCTTCAAATATTTTTAGTAAATAATGAGAAAAAGGAACACAGAACTATTTTCCAGATCAGGTCCCAATCTTGTCTAGAGTTTGAAAATATCTCCTACTAGTCATATTCTTCCTTCTGAAAAGCAATGAAGTTCATCAACAGTTGAGAATCATTTGGAATACTTATGCATTTTAGAGCATCTTATACTTGAAGCATCAGAGTGCATGAATGAACTCAAAACGAAGCAAGATGATTGACTTGACCCACTGCTACATCTCACTATTTCAATCTATTGAGGTTCTCTTACCTATAAACCAAATGGTAGCTATCAGTAAGCTGCACAGTTAAGGCACTGCCATAGCTTCCCACACAATACTAGGACATACAACGTGGCTCTAAGCCAGTATTTTGAACATCAGTCCATGTTATGATACTTTATTTCATTAGCCTAACTTCAGTTATCAGCTCATTTTCATTGGACATGCTATACTTTTCTGGTGTCAAAATTGAACATTATGACTTTTATCTAATTTTTAATACAAGACCAAAATCTAAACATCAGGAATACTATGTCAGAGCTGGAGTGCCAATGCCAGCAAATCTTCGAGAGCAGGTGTAAAGTTATATCCTTATTAAGTTCAATACAAATAGTATCATTAGAAAGGAACAGAGGCACAAGCATTGACTAATGCAGGTGTTATGGCCTTACCAAGGTTACTGGCAAGACATAGTGATAAACTAGCCAAACCACTCAATGTGACAGGATTTGTGCTAAGATCTCCTGCAGAGATCTGGGAGAACAGCTGATACATAACACGAAGACAACTGCTGTGTCTTACTTGTTTCTGCACATGCTCCAGCTCAGGAATTCGCGTGGCTGAAGAGATAACTCAGACAGTAAGAAATCCCCCAGAAAACTCAGTAATAAATGTTCAACAGGCACTTTTCTCCCAAATAATTGTTCAACACACACTTTACTATTTAAATATTTTGTGCCCACTGCAAAGGATGCTAATGAAGTTTTTGGTAGTACTCTCATTTATGCTATTAGAGTAAAAAAAGCCAAAATATGGGATAAGGTACCATGTGTAATTTACTAGTGATAAAGGGACTTGAAAAATAAGTGCTGATCAGCAGCAACAGTTTTATGAGAAAACAGCTACCAAGAGAAGCAAGGCCACACCCTGGTGTAATGTGGCACAAGGTAGCTGAAAACTTTGCCCAAAATTTTTGTTTCCCTGAAATGGTGTCACTAGCAGATCTGACTAGAGTACAACCAACACTGCTTGTGACTGGTGTCAAAGTATCACAGACGTTGCTTTGAAAGCTCCGTAAAAAACCAATTGTTTTATAGTTCCCTTTTTTTATTGTATGTGCATGAATGCATGAACCAAAGAGCAGGGATGCTTCCTGGATTGCAAGAGCCAGGTCATGTTCTTTTTCTGCCTGATTCAAAGCAGAGATTTTAATCTCAGATCACCCTATCTCAAGCAGAGAAGAGACATGAACGCACCTTCTACATGCTAGGGCAATTCCTAAATTATTCCATGCTGAAAGGAATCAGACATGTTCTCTGTTCATCCTGTGCTTCATGAATACTTTGATGAAACGTAAGTATTCTGACAGAATGACATGCTTCTGCTCATCTGAAATTCTAGCAAAATTGTTTTTGCTAGGTGTAATCGTAAGTCTTAAAATTCAAAGTTATCATCCATTACATTTAGGGACAAAGAGGTGTTGAAGTGTTATCACAGTAATCTAAAATGAGCATGAAGTAAACTTTTAGAAGTTTATCTTCCTAATTAATTCTCCATCAATAACACCTTTATTCACTGTCTGGTAACTCAGATTTGCAATTCAAAACTGGATTTTTTTTAAGTAAATCGCAGAAAAACAATATGAAGCTGAATTAAAAATGTCTTTGGAACAACACAGAACATTGCAACTAATCTGCTGTTATTTGAATTCATCAGCCTTTAGTAGTACTAAATTATTTTATTGTAGTATGTTAAACTGCAGTCAAACTTTCCTTACCTGTGGGGTACTGAAATCTGTCTCTCCTAATTCTATTTTGATTATTTTTTATTATTTTTTCTTTAGTTTGACGTTTAGAAAGCTAAAATCAACTGTCAAAACCTCATCTGGATTAGCTGGATTCTCAGACTTTTGCTCAGGAGTTCCTGAAAGGTCAACTTGAATAACAACAACCCTCTCTACAAAGTATAGGAAAAAACTCCCAAACAAATTTACAGTACTCCTAATTAATATCTTGCAACAGATATGCTCAATAAATATAGATTGGATTCAACTGTTGAGAGTTAACAAGATTGCTATCAACAATTACCATGTTACAAAGATCTGATTTTCAAAAGAAAAAATGCATTTACTTCATATTTCCAAGACACTGACTCTTCCAATAATTGAGCTAGAACTCTGGGCTAGTAAGGAGAAGTATATTTAACCCTATTCTATTCCCCTACTTTTACACCCCCTACTTCTATTTCTAGATGTCAGTTATCAGAAGCAGCAAGTCAGCAAAAATTTAGATCAGGCAAAATGGGAAAAGCAGAGCAGATACGCATTGATCTGAGCTAGTAGTTGATGGCCAGTCAGCTTTGCTCCCAAGAAACTTATCTCACCACATATCCTCAGAGTTGTAAAAGGCATTATTACACAATACTCATATCTAGAATTATTGCACTTGTATGGGATATTACTGCAGGCCTCCCAGAGAATTAAGCTTGCCAAAATCAGAGTGGTTTATCTGGAAACAGGATTCACGTTTCTATTAGTCTAAAGACAAAGCAACAATGCTAGTTAGGAATAAATGTATAGTGTGCAGTTTCTCTTTTTGAACTCAGATTTTATTTCAAACTCTATTCTTTACTATGCTTATATATGTATGTATAAACATATGCATGCACACATGTAATCATAATATTTATAGTTACACCAAGAAAAAATAGACCCTTAAACTGATTTCTGAAGTCATTTTACCATTTTATCAAAAGAATATGGCTGAAATTCTATTCTCATTGCAATCTAACACACTCCAGCAGAGTCTTGATATGAGGCATCTTGATCTTTTTATTGTGTCTAATTTACACAGCAAAAAATCTTTTTTGCCATTTCCCCCCCTCCAGAAAGGGGACTTTTTTCCCCCCTTGTCATCAATTTAATGCCATTTTCTTTAAACAGAGATATCAAATTGTTAAACATTTTAACCACAGTATGTCCTGGTAATTCAATCCTTTGGATTTGCTTGGGTGTCCCAAAGCGTTTTGAGTTCAAACAGCAGAAGGAAACTGCAGCGCTGGTCAGTCCCCTCTTAAATCTTCTTATGGATTTCATTTGCTGTGTGGCCTGAGAGAGGTCAAAAGGTTTTCGCACAGAAGTAGAATTTGAGAAATAATCACCTTATAGACCCACTAAATCAATCATAATTAATGCACTTGCCTAGTTCTGTCAGAGAATTGCTGCTAGAGGGCAAAATAAAGAGGCCCCTTCTAATACAATTTGAAAAGAGATCAGATCTGTCATTTCATCTAATAATTGAGCCAAATGAGAAAAGAGAAGGGTCAGAGTTCATCTGGTGACCTTATGTAAACCCAATAATACATAATTCATTTTCATTTTATGGAATTTATAAGATGCTGTAAACTGTCAGGATACTGACTCATCTGCTTTAGCTTCCACCAAAATCTTCCTGCTCATCATGCAACACACACTGAGCTGCCAAAACTTTTAAGTGGTATATTCTGGCAGAATAATCCAAAAGCCTTCAACAAGGACTGGTATTTAATTCATTCTTCCAAGCGTGTGAAGTTAATAACTGAATAAATCACTCGCAGCTCTTTCTGAATGATATAAAACCTGTAATTTATTTACTGAGTGTTACAAATACAGTTAAAACATGTTTTCATGCAAAATGGTTTCTTTTCTTTTTTATTATTGTTATAAAAGATTTATCTACCTCTTTTTTTTTTTTTGTGAGCATAGAATATAAATACATATGCCCTCAGAATGGAATACTTCATTCCATCCCAAGTCTCAATTGACCATGTTCAGTAGAAGTCATTTCAGTTATTACCTAAAACCAAAAGTAATCTGAAGACATATTAAGGAAACACTTCTCAAGTAGGCAAGTTGCTCTTTTTTTTTTTTAATTAATGCTGAATATTAATTAAAAATATCAAAAATGTTACCTTTCCAGACTGCCTTACCCTTTTTAGTTTCTATGTTGAGCTACATTCTTTACTTAATCACATTGCCACAACCAAGTTAGAGCTCTACCTAAGTAACAAAGGTGAATTGACCGTTTATCAGTTATTCCTCACTGCTTTGTCTCCTTTAATATCAATACAACCAACATGTAGCAGAGTATCTGGGCATTCCTGACAGAATTTCCACATTGAACTGCTTTGTATAGCTGTGACTAAAAAGCTACCATGAAGGACAACAGATGATTCTCCTCGACATAATGCATTTCTATATTAATTATTTCCTAGACCTAGTAGAAGGTTGGGTTAGAAAGCACTGGGCGGAACTCATGCCACGTTCAGGAAAAAATCATACAACGCTCTGACATGTTCCCAGTTTATTCAGCCAGGGTAATTTGGAGCTGTCTCAAATTATGACAAAGTCTCTTTTGGTATCTGGCCAGTCAGTGTAATGGAAGCACAAATTTGTTTTAAGTCCTTTTTCTTCTCAGCTGTACAAGGCTGAAGACCGAGCCTTTTTTTCCCTCTATAATACAACTCCACAGAGATCACTTTACTTTAACAATTAAGAAAGAAAAATAAAATTCCATACTAAACTTAACTATACCATATGGCGTCATGTTTCCAGTTAAATGGGTAATATGCAAAACAGCTACTCAACAGCAGCACTAACAGCAACACTGCATTGCCCTTCTGTAGTATCACGAATGCATGATTTTTGAACAGCTTTACGAAGGATCATATTCTGTAATATTTATAGAGAGGAAAATGAAGGCACAGAATTAACAGGTTGTTTTACATCAAACACTGAAACCAAATATTGTACCTTACCAATAATCTTCCCCTTGTAACTTTGACCTCATATAGCAAGCCATAAAAGATACATTACTTGCTATTTAATGGTAAAAGTCAATCGTATACATAAAAACTGCAAGAAATATGTATGTCACTCCCAAGTTACCCTTTATCTATTTACCCTTTTTTAGTTTGAAATGACAACATCCTTTCATTTGTCATATTGTTTAAATCTGACCTTTGATCCTCAGGGTCACTGCACTCCCTGAGGTCATCTGCCCGTCTGATTAACACATTCCATAATTTTGAAGGTGGCCAGTTTAGTGGTCTATCCCATTAATCATGGCAAAGGCACTAGAAACAGCATGAAAAAAGCACTAAGGTTATCAAATCTCCACAGGAGATTAGGAAGTTAGATAAGCACATGAAGTTTAACAAACAAAAAGTATATGGACAAACCAAAAGGCATTCAAGGCCTGAAACCTGACACAAGTAAAGCAGCATGAGAAAAACAAACATCAAACTTTTCCTCACTCTTATTTTTCTCTTACTAGATTTCATAAAGCTCTTATATTTCCTCTTGAAGGTAATACACCTTCTAGGTCAGAGGATAGTGTGAAATTATTATCAATTTTAACACTATCCAAACTCACAGTACGATACAGAACTAAGTTAGAAACAACTCAGATGAGATGAGTCACCAGCATGGGATACCACCTGCAGAACAGCATCAACCAACCACCAATATAGTGCAGTTCTCAAGGAAATAATTTTGCTTGTTGAAACTCAGTCAACTTGTGAGTTAGCTGATAAGGGGAAAAACGTCTTTCTCATAATGGGTCTATTATTTTCAAATAATAAAAAACAGTCGAGATGTGCAGGAAAGAGGAACTACTACTTGCCCGCAGCTGTATAAGAATCAATACGACTGGTTTTGGCAATAACTTGTTCAAGCTGAAGAAGCTGCAGCAGAGCTAACAGTTATCTAACAGTTCAAACACAACCCTTTCCCTGTGCTGTAAATCTGTCCCAAATGAACAAACACAAGGTACGACAGCAAGGTCCCACAGTAATGATATTTCAACTCAAAGGTAACTAACAGATTGAAGGGGGAAAAAAAAAAGCCCAAATCCCTAAAACTCCAAAACCCAAAGCCAGACTGTAGTTACTCATCTCTTTGTTGCTATTTAGCACACTTCTAAGTCTCACCTTCTTTCCCCACCTCTTAATCCATTCTAATAAATGTTAATGGGTACAAGGCTCATATTAACAAAAAGGAGACTTAAATTTGTGTCCTCAGTTTAGAATGTTTACACAACAATAATCACAAATGATTATTCATATGCACTCATAAAAATACAGTTGGTGTCTGAAAACAGGAACTTATCAGATCAGCTGGAATTCTAACAGAAAAAAAATTCCATCTAGTTTCTTTATAATTTCAAATTACTGTTCTTCAAAGCACGCTAGTACACTGACCAAAGCTTGTATGAAACACATCCCCCAATCTGAGGCTAAACATTTAATTGAAGTTTACAAAGAGGTTTAGGATCTGGGGTCACGTGACAGGCAGAAGAGACAGAAACCACTGTAGATATAAGGAAGAGCAAATAGTTCCACTTCTCTTATAAGATTAGGAGGAGACTTAAGCTGCTTGAAAGCATGCTTGCAAACTTTATCTGACATGGAAGGAGGGGGCAGTTACAAGCAGGATTCTTTGGGGGATCCCAGTATTCTTCAGCTTGTTTTGAAATAGCTTCTTTGCTCCCCCCACGCCTAACAAAGTCAGCTACGACTGCCTTCCAAAAGACACTTTCTTTTCCCTACTTGCAACCAAGTGCAAGAGGGAAATCAAAACCAAGCTGCTCCTAACCTCTCTGTCCACCTAATGGCAGACCACAGCACGAAATCACAGAATAGTGGGGAATAAGCAGGGTCTGCTCTGTAACTGAGGTGCAAGGCAACACACAGTATGAGAGCCTTTACTTTCCTATCTGAGCACATAAGACAAAGACACAGTCCAGTCCTACTTGAACATCTGTGTGCACTGAAAATCTTTTAGCGGACAGACATTTCTGGGATCAGACGAATGATCAGTGCAGACTTGACTGCCAGGATTTCAAGTAGCTCACTTTATTTTTGATACTGCCTTCTGTGCTGTTTTCTAATAATAATTCATACGGAATTTGCGAGTCCTGTCCTCCAAACTGCAGTGAAAAGGCACAAGCCGTTTCTCACAGTCAGATGCACGAATTTCCTGGGGTGGTTGTCTCCATGAAATATATAATCATTATACTATCTTTAAGCACTTTGGTCATGTTTCAAAGCATGAAATCTATTAGACCCACAAATTTATAGTTCTCTACGTGCTTCAGAGAAGTACATTGTTATGGCTGTTATAAATAAAATGCATGGATAAATAAAAAATGACCATGATTTGCCCAATTCCTCTACTAAATTTGTGCACTCATTTCCTTGGCTTTGGTCTGAAGATGATGTTGGGATGAATAGGACATACCAGTTGGGAAAAGCAAAGCAGCCCATGCTGAATTAGTCCTGAAGCAATTATGGAAACAGAACACTCCTCCCTTACACTGCTTCATGTTAATTTTTCAGTCACGGGAGATACTATATAGCGTCTCCCATATGAGAGTCACAGCCTAAGCACAGGCAGCACAGAGAACTTCAACCAAATGGGCATGAGGTGTTTCAGGGGAGGAAGGCTGATGTTGTAAGGGAAGGGCACCTTAACACTATGTGGAGAAAGAAGAAACCCACAAACCCTTGGAGCACAAATTTCATTTGGTAGGATATTTGCACTCACCTATCAAAATTCCAAGTTTCACATATGAGTGGAAAACGTTTCACATTAGGTGACAGAAGCTAATCGATAATTTAAGCACATATCTTTTAAGACAGTGAGATTTAGGCAATAGAGGTTTTATCAGCACTAGTATACATTTTTTCCTGATTTTTTAAGAACAAGAGAGAAAATCAATTCTCTGCCTTTGAAAATTTGCTTCTAACAAAGTTTTCTTGCTTTTTACCCTGAGGCAATGAAGAATTTGAACTGGACTTGCCTAGCTTAGCATGTAAGTATGGAATACCCCTGTTTCCCAGCTGCCAGAGTACGTTGTTATGAATAGTGAGAAGGCACACAAGGCCACAGGGGGAAGGCTGTGGTATTCCTCAAAATTTCTTTTTCCTGTTATTCTACTCAACACTGTCAAAAAAGCTCCTGAGAAATGAGGGTGCTACACAGAGAGATGCAGTTCCTGAGTCCAACAGATAATGAGGAATTGCAAAGCTCAGTGTGGAAAGCTATAAACCATTCTCTTCATATATTGATAGATTTTGCATTATCTGTAAAATACTGTCCTGCTACACCTAAGGCTTTTATTCAGGTCCCTTTTCACTGCTACTTAAATATTTTTGACTCATCCTCTGCAAATCTAGAACATGACAGACTCCTCACTATTATCTGCTTAGATTCTAGTGAGATACTACTTTGTCTGGTTTAACTGATTTGGACACTTCAAATCCTTTTAGAATAGTATCATCTTAAAGTCCACCCACAATCCAAGCTCTAGATAAAATGCACGAGTTAACAACTAATACGAAACATGTCTTTTTAATATTTCTTTTTATCATTGTCCTCCATATAATATTCAAAGACAATAATACCATTGCTCTCTATTTATATGGTAACGATGTCTATCTCATCCCTGAGTACTTCGAGTTTTTAAGGTGTTTATATCTTTATAATGAAGTGACATATTCATTTTGCTGGTGGAGGAAATGGACAATGAGTGCCTAAATCACTCAGAGGATCTGGCAAATAAAATTCAGGGTCTCTCATTCCTAACTCCCAACTGCCTGCCTGGGAAGAGAATCCAGAACCATGGAGATACTACCGCACTGTGTAAGGAGATGACGTGCTTTTAAAACTCACACCATAGAAGCCTCAGTCCAACCTGTATGGATGCATTTTTGTTTGACAAGCACTAGATGCTAACATTCACTCCTGAAATCTATTGACTTTCTTCCAAAAACTGAGCATGTTCTTTTGTTTGTTGTGTTTTTTTTTTTCTTCTCCCCCTTGATTTGTATTTGTTCTTAAAGCATAGTTACAGGAAAAAAGTTTGTGGAAGAATGAAGAATGGAACTGAAGCTTCAGATACCTACATCCTGGACTGAATTAACACTCATTAATTCTCATCTGTGTATACTCAGACCCATGGGTAAATAAATTAGATTACCCCAATAATCCCCACATTACTATTAAATCCTTCTTTACAAAAATATGGTTAACAAACTTATTTTTCTCCTTAATACATTAAGTAGTCTGCCCGATATTAAGAGAAAAGAACTTTCCATTATTGCTCAAAGGATGGATAAGGCAATTTAAAGAATAACATTGCATCAAAACTTTTGAATGATACTCTGTGATATCTTAAATGAACTGGCAATCGATCTGTCTTTCCCGTGCTGTAGTGATGCTCACATTTAACAAAGCAGATGGAGAATTATGATTGTTATCTAAAGTAGGGGCACAATTAGAGAAAATGAGATTTGTTTATGGAACAACATTGGCTTGTTTTTTTCTTCGTTACTAATCATGAGTGTAATTTTTAACGGAAAAGCATTGCTAGCACAATTAACACTCAATTTACATGTGCATCCATAGACCTAATTAATTAAATTTTATTGATGCCTAGTTGCTCTTTAAAATGCTTTCCAAATGCCTTCAATTTGATTTTAAACGGTTGATAGTGAAAGTCTGTACGGTCCTGGTAGTAACTCTACTGTTTTTCATATATATGTACCTTAGATACTGTAAATACTCATTGCTTTCCACTTATTATCTGAGAATGTGTCCACTGTTGTGTAACAGAGTGTTTGGAACAAAGTTATGGAAAAATCTCTTAAAAACTTTGCAATGAAATGCAAAACATCAAAATTAGAGGTTTTTTTTTTTAAATAATTTGTATACTCCAGTTTTCATGGACAGAACATGTCAGTGATGTTTGAAAAGTGCTTGAGCAGAACATAAACCAGCATTCAACAGTGAGACTAGTGACAGGTGGGTTGCCTCAGATACAATATCACTAAATAATCCTAGGAATAAAGTTATTGAATCAGAGAATCATTATTTTCTTTTGGGAATGCTTTCAGTTTGTGATACTGACTTTTTCTTCTCCCTTTCTTAAATGATCTGTTAAAATTTTACTTTTTTATCATACTGTACAGATGTACTTGTGTCATTGCCACATTATACCAGCTAAGAAATTAATGATTTCACCCTTGTGACAAGCCTTCAAGACAGAAAATTGATATTACTCCTGTTTTACACTTGGGGAACTAAACCACAGAAATTAAGAAACTGATTTTAGATCTTTTGAGGACAGTAGGAATTTGTCGCAGATTTTAGCACCAAGTGACTTTCCAAAAGTCACAGAGTAAGTCCCAACAGTCAGATCTCTAACTTATATTGCTTAAATCTAAGCACAGTATGCTTGCCAAAGACCTTACTTGTGTTGTTCTTTATAAAAAGAGTTGAATCAATTTTCTCTGTCGACGTTCACTTTCATATTTTAGGATTATTTCTGTTAATGTTCTCTGGGTGGTGGTAAATTGCTGTTTTATTTTCTAGTTAGGAGGGCTGTGTCTTTCTGTTATGCACCACTATGACAAGACCCAATAGTTGTAAACGCTTCTCTTCTAGCTTGGTGGGAGGTTGATTTTCATGACATCCTTTATCCTCTGAGTAAGCGCCTGCTTAGCCTGATTATTGCCTTGATGTTTCTTATCTAGATTATATCTAATGTGAAACGCTATCTCAGTTACAATAATGATAAAATAACGATCTACTTGTCTCATAAATATGTTTTTGAACAATTACATTTTTTACAAATTTTTTTAACACATACTGAGTTTCATTGGATTATCAATTAGTCTGAAATTCTAGCTTTTAATCATAACTCATAATTAGCCTAATTTATGCAGTTTATGTATTTTTCAAAAGCTAGAAAAGTATATAAATGTGTGTTCATGTATACATTTTATATAAATGTAATATTATCAAGAGGCATTTTCAATATTATAAACTTACATTCACAATTTAATGAAAAAACATTTTTCTAAATTGCGTTGAGTATAATATTAAAGCTTCTAACAAATACTATCCAGAAGATTATACACTATGATTTTTCATTCACTTAACATTGTGACTTAAACAATATCAACCATCGTATCATTTCATGTTAACAGAAAGACAATCAAGATGAAATCTTAATTACTAAAGAACTATCAAGAGACATCAATAATTTCATACAGAATTCTAAAAAGTAATGATTGCCCTTTTACATATGCTGTAATTTTCCTTTCCTGACTGTTACAATACTTCCCTCACTTATTAAACACTTATTTTCTCACTACCCGCCAGCAATTTCATAAGTGGCCTCATGTGGAGAAATTGAAAAAATATTAAAGAAGAGAATATGAAAGAAAAAAATTAAGGTTGGAAAGAATTAAAAGCGTAAAATAAAAAATAAAACCAGGTTATTTGGTAAAATAAAGTATATAGCACAATTGCATTTGAGAGATGTTTAAAGGAAGATAATGAATTATTAAGAAAAAGTGATTATTACGTACATATAAAATAAAAAAATCACTATTAAAAAACTTGAAGATTGAACCAATATTATACAGCTGTTAATCTGTGTAATATTTTTCTTCCAAAAGAGATTTTAACATTTATGTATCTGTTAGATCTGTTCCTAGAGAAACAAAAATCTAACACTAACTTGCTGGGACAACGTGAATATAAAATCTAGAAAAGACGCAATGAAATACAATTTTTCAAATCAAAAATGATATCAAAGTAAAATTGAACAATTAGGCAATTAATTGGTTTCCAGATAAGTTTCATACACTATTCAGGGAAAGGCTGAAATAACTCCCCAAATATCACACGTCTAACTTGTTTTGCAACAGTGTACATGAATGCCTAGTGGAACCAGAAAGATTAATCCTTTCATTAACAGCCACTTTGAAGTAGGAAGCATTATTTCTTTAAAATGAGATGCTACTTTCAGTTTTAATTTCTCAATAATTTATTTGCAAAAACATCTTTTTTTCCCAAGGGAAAGAGAAAACCTGAAAATTCTTGCCTACTCAGACCAAACAAAATTTTAACCAAAGAAAGTCTCTCAGCATGTATTGGAGTCTAGTCAGATGCAAACAACCTCCAAAACAGCTAGGACTACCCAGGATAATCACATACCTTTGAATAATTACTCTGCTTGATTCAGAATGGAGACTTGAATGTGTTTACCCTGCAAATCCAGTGAGTGATGGAGCAGAGAATGTACATGCATACATGAGACTCTGAAAGGTTTCATTTCATCCCAATAAACTCAGTAGCATTTTTTTGAAACTTTGGTTTCATGAAACAGGCAAAAAATCCCATTACAGTTTGAGTTTTAATTTTAATATTTTTTAAAAAGAAAACCTACATATAGAAAAAGATTTATCAAATCCTTACAGCAAAAAAAAGGCTGAAGTTTATTAATTGTTTTGGGGTTTTTAGCAATAAGTGTAGAAAAAGGGGAAAATGTTTAAAATCTATATTTCTAGAAGCATCACATTTACACAAAAATAAAGTGAGATTCCTACAATTTTTTTTCTAAACAACATAAAGGAGGGCACTGCTAGGATTATGACATCCTAGAAATCCACGTATCGTTTTATAAAGATTCTGTGTGTCTACTCAAAGAGAATTCAGCTGTAAAATTAAATTTTGATCTGTTGTCTTTATCTGCCATCATTTTTATTTAGCCTTAGTCTAATATTTCTTAAGGTCACCAGATTAAATATTGCTAAACTTCAGCAATATTCTGCTCAGAATTAATCACCTTAAAGATCACTTTTGTGGGCTGGTGATGAGGTGACTGCTCTTAGAAATGCTTTTGCTAATGTTGAGCCTATATTGTAACCACTTTTCAGTGCAAAAGGGAAACTGTAAAGTAGCATGCTCACAGCTGACACTGGCCGAAGATACTGCGGATTTCTGAATTGTAGAGGAATGTCACACTAAGGATCAAAACCTGGCTACCTTGGGAAGCTGAATCTGCAGATCTCGCTTCCAGAAGAGATTCCATTAAGACTAAGAAACAGAAAATGTACCAGAGATGCTGAAAAAACCCTGACACAATGCTCTAAGTATGCCCAAGAGGAACTTAAAGTCAAAAGACCTGCTTGGAATTCAGGTGGTGTAAGCTGAGAATATAAGATCTAGGTCATCAGATAATCATCAAGGTAGAATCTAACTGGCTTTTAGGGTTTAGGAAAGATTTTCCCTTTTTCCATATGGAGATTATGCCACTGCCATGATGTAAGAGGGCTTGCGCATTTCATTCACCTACTTCTGAAGCCTCTGCTCAGACAGAAAATAACGGATCAGAAATACACTAGGTTTAGTTCAGCACACTAGATAAGCGCTCTAAAATTTCTGCAGACGTATCAACAAGCACCCTCCATATATGCTGTATTCTGTTATCTTTAATCTGCACCGACCTTTTATATTGACATTTTAAGTAAGTACCAGTGTCAGCAGAAACAAGAACAGATTCAAAGGTTTTAATCAAGCTGGAGCCACTCATCGGTTGCAGACCATGTCAGTTGGTTTCTGCCTTGAGCAAAGCTTCCAGTACACGGTTTATCTCCGTTTCCCAGCTACTTTCAGGGCTCACGGTGCCCATCTCTTCTCCTAACTCTGTTGACTGAATCTGAATGAAGTATCTAGTTGTAATTCAACAGGTATATTTGGAAAGGTGGCAAAATTTTTTAGTGAGCCGCAGGCTCCTTACACAAACAGTTGCAGAACATAGTTAAAGCTCTTTAAATAGCAACTGGGTGCTCAAGTGTTATACAGTCCTGCGAAAATCCCAGCCCAAGACGGCCTGACAGAACAGGTTTTAAGCAGACAGGATATCTTTGGAGCTCAGCAACAGTTTTGATGGCATGAGGACTGCATGATGTGGGCCAGCATGTAGGATAATGTGGAATTGCCTGGCTGTTGTCAGCCACTGTCAAATACCTAATTCTATTTAAATACGGTTTTCTGGCACTTAATTCCAAACCCTAAATCATAAGAACCCATAAGGTGAATCTGTGAAGCGTTTCATCATTTAGCACTGCACTGTAAACAGCATGCTACCCAGCATGTTCGATATTAATTAAAATGTTTGTACTTCTGTATTTTGTTGTTTAGAAATATTCCTTTAAATGGAGATTTAAGGGTATTTCAGTTCCAAGCCAACAGAGCAACATTAACATTCTCACAGAGGTGTGTGAGTAAAAGTAATCACTAATAACATTGAGAGAATATCAGTAACTGTCATTCAGGGGAAGTTCTTGCCCTTCCCCCTTGCATCCAGATTTAAATACATCAGCCTCTTTAAAGCAGGATTTAAAGCCCATCAATACATCTTTCACCTTAGAGACAGGCCTATACTGCATGTTGGGATTGTATCTCCCACTTCTTAATATTGTAGCAGTCTCACAACTCTTGGTTATTGCACACAAGAAATTTTAAGGATGTTCTCATTTCACTGTATAAGACTTGAATAAACACACCTTAATAAGCTCTTTGTGCAAACTCATCTTTCTCAAAGATTCACAAGAAATATACTCGAAACTAAAAAGTTCTCAAGATCCCTTTCTGATTTTATACGTTTCCCTTCATTTTAAAGTAGCTTGCCTTATACAAAATGTATGTTTAAAGTAGCTTGCCTTATACAAAATGTATGATCCTTTTAATCTCCAAATGAACAAATTATGGTAGGAAAAGTAGAATAATGCAGTTTTGCAAAGAGTAGCATTTCATCTAATAACAAGCTGTAATAGAAACAGCCTACTGTATAGTAAAGTTCAGTCTTTACTGAGAAAATCCGGGTTTAGGTTTTTAGACTCCTTTATTATCCATCTGTTACCTCAGTTATCATTAACTTAGTATTTGTCAAGATCCTTTAAGACCAATTAACACATCAACAAGAACAGATAATACAGTTAAATATCCATCTAAAGTCCTCTCATACTTGATATTATTGAGCATGTACAGAAGCCAGCAGCAGAGACAGGCATGTGTACTTCCACATAGGTACATGCTTTATTAATAATGATCTGGAAGTGACATTTATACAAGACAGTATTTGAAATTTAGATTATCAATTGCTGGAGTAATTCTTAGCTTTATGTGGAGACTTATGAAGACAAACGACATAATATAAAACCATTGATAACTAAAAATAAGTGCTGTAGTGTTGTTTTAACCATAATATTCAAAGATGTAAGCAAGATGAACCACAGTGAATTAATTAATACTTTTTATTAGATGGGCCAATATACATGGGAAGAGCCAAGGGCTCCTCCCCCACCCCCCACAAAAGAACTAGTCACTCTGATAAAAGATACTCTCCTCACAAAACAACCATACCCCACAAACCTCAAACCGACCACCACCTCCCAAACCACCACGATTTAAGAGATTTTGAAATTTCACGTCATAGAGAAATTAACAAAGCAGCAATTTCAATAATATTTTTGGAATCCATCTAAGTAAGCTACCAAGCTAGTTCACAAGTATGCAATAATACAGTTTACAGTATCAGAACAAACTTAACCAAGATGATAGCTGTTTCTTTTGGATGACTTTCAGATAAAGGCATCACTTCCTCCTTTCCAAAATAAAGACTGAAACTTGTTATATCAAACATATCATTCTCCAGTAACAGATCTCCAATTAAACAATAAAATATATTAATCTATTAAAGAAGTACAAACATCCTTTTAAAAAAATACACTCTAATTCAGCCACAACTTCAAATGCTTTGTGTGAAATCAAAGTGAACAATCACAAACATCCCTGTCGCACAGAATCTTGCTTGGTCTGATATTCTTATATTGCTAATAAGCACAACAGAAACCAAGACTCCAGAAATTAAAGGCTAACAAATTGTAAGATTAACATGGAAGAAAAAAGGAAAGTAAAACTAAATATAACTTTGTAATGAACATTTGACTGTTTTCTTAGAACTTGTTAGTGCTATTACAGCAATACAAGATTGTAAGAGGAATTATACAGACCATTCAAAGTAAATAATACAAGCATCTCTCCAACTTTTCAATTAAATTCAAATTTTATTTTGACATGAGTACACAACCATCTCTTGGTCAGCATAAAGTACTGAAACCATCACTACAACATAAATCTCTTCCATAGTTCAGTCTAACTTAACACTCATCACATTTCCCTCAGGATAGTTGCTCCCTGGGTGCCTTTTGAACAGATCGTGATAGCTTGGAGCTAGCTCCCTGCAAGAGTCACCATCCGTGTTTGCAATGACCAGGCTGAATATTTCATAGCTCCTACAGAAGCAAACCTTCAAAGGAGGTTATAGGTTTTCAGATAACCTTTTGAATACATATGGCTAATATGATGGAAGGCCTTGCAGGTTTAATGAAATCTTTGAAGGACTTGAATTTTGTTTTCATTTTGTTTTTCTCTTCTTCTTAGCCATACGATTCCCAGCTTGGACTAAAAGTACAAGTGGAAGAAAAAGAAAAGACAACAACATCCCTATAGCTACTTTCCTTGAATGTGCTAGACCTCAAATGCTTCATACTTTATAGAGCACATTTCTACAGTAACAGACCGTGTGAAGGATGAACTACATCAGTTGCAAATCTCAAAACCATTTCACAGTTCTGAATACTTCTGATATTTTCTCTTTTCTCTTTGAAGGGTGATTTCTAACCGAATCAAATAACCCAACCCACCCATGCAGATTTTATTTCCAAGTAGGAAGAAAATATTCCAAGAATAGGAAGAAAATATTCAAGAACACACCGAATACTTAGAATTTCTACTGTTTGGGCTGAAATTCTATCAGAACAACTCTTGAGATTTTGGTATTTATGCCCAAACCCAAATCCAATTTTACCCATGGTATCTATTCAAAAGTACATAAATTTGTACTTAAACATATTTCCACTGGGCACCTCTCCTCTATTTATATGCCTATTAAATTGCTTAAAAAAGTCTTCTATAAAAATGGTCTGTAACAATATAAATGCTTAAGTGAATTATTTCATTTACATAGCAATAGTCAGTTTGCTTGTTACATAGTGAACAGACTTCTGATAATTCTAATAGAAACACTTGTTTTCTTCATTCTTAGGTTTACATGCTATCTGCTTAGAAGGAGATTTTAAAACTAATGCAAATACAACCAAGATAGGAAATACACAGACTACAAACCTGCCATTTTTCAGAGCCAGACTTGAGAACAAGTGTTACACAAAGTTATAAGACTACGAACAAAGTTAACGTTGAAATTAGGAAAATATGTTTTAATTCAGCCTAAATTTATCTAACAAAAAAGAAAATAATTTATGACATAAGAGGATCAGCAAGACTTACAAGGGGAAAAATGTAGAAATGAGAGACCTTAAAACATAAAATTATTTGGAGCCTCCCAAAAAGTATCATTATAAAAGCAATAACCCAGGGTCACCCCCATGGTAGAGCACTCAGTTTTTCCCTTAAAAGCATTTGTCTCCCTTTTTATTTATTTTTTAAAGTGGGGACTTCAGAGGCAGTTGTTAAACTAAAAACATTCCACTAGGTTTGGGATGAAACTGAAAATCAAAATCTTCCTCACTGTAGAGCAAGATTACATTTCCCCCCCCTTGCAGACTTATTTCATAAAAATGTCAGCTATTAAGTTAACATTATTTAAAGGGCTTTAGGTTGTAGTTACTGAATGCAACCTAAGCTATATCCATAAAGGTCTGACATTGATCTCTGGTTGTATAAAACATGATACAGAGAGGCACTAAATAAATAATCTGTATACTGCTTCCAAAGCATCTCTATTTATCACTGCATTAATGATAAAGATCTGATTTAAAGGGAACCCTAGTGAGGGTCAAATCCGAGCACAAGCTGTAATATGATCTGTAAGAGTGCTGATAACCTGAAACAATATGAAGAAACCCTGTCAGATAAATAAAACAAACCAGTTGTCCATTAAACAGCTCAGAAAGAGGCCAAAAAAGCCAAATGTGGATGGGACTATTTATTTTATTTTTATTTTAAAGAACCACAGAAAAGCTGCACCTCAAGATCAAGCCAGTCTAAGGAAATAATGCTGCACAGAATAGCGAAGACTGATCTTAAAAAAAAGAAATGTACAGTCACTCATGAGAAACAGTTTAGATGTGCCCTTGCATCTCTCAGAGACCTCAAGGCATTACCAAATGTCTAACATGAACATCCCAGATTAGAAATGAAAACTGTATGTTTTTAGGTTTAAATATATTAATTCTTAAAAATCTCATAATGCAAATAAAACCATCTCTTGACTTACTGAAGAAAATTCTCACTAATCCTTTTAAAAAAACTCAAAGGTTTCAAAGTCCTGTGGAAAAACAGGGAAAAATTTAATTTGAGTGGGTCATAAATATGTGAAAAAAATCCAAAGTGTAAGTTGCCTGACTGCCCTTTACTGAAGCTCCATCCTTCTGTGGAATGCCTGCTTAGCATCCTCCTAACACAGGGGTTTGTTCAGTTTGGTTTCTAATGTCATTTGCATTAGGGCTATCAGCCAAAACAACGAGAAGCTCAAGACTGAAAATCAGGAAATTCCCATTCCACACCCACTCTGCTGTCCTAAAAATTTCACTATGCTTAAGCATGTGAAACTGAACAGCTATATTTTAATCTTTTTGATTGCTTATATTTTTTTTTGTTTGCATTGCAGTAAATAAGCAACATCTCATCACTTCAGGCACTGTTTGAACAAACAAGCACTCTTTTCGCCTGCGTGACCACACAAATGAAATGTCAGGAAGGGAAACCAAAGCACAGATAATTTATCCAGGCCTCATGTCTGTCTTAAAATTTAGAAGAGCTCCCAACTAGTGGTTAATAGCTTTCCCTGACATTAGAAGTACTTTTTATTGCTTATTTAAATGATGACTAGTTTAAACAAATAATCTATTTTTAACAGTAGATTTTTTTTTGTTGTTGATTGGTTATGAATCTAATAAATATACACAGACCACAGTGGTAAAAACTATCAACAGATAACTCTCATTTGTACTGGATAGCCTCAAACAAGCTGAGACCGCAATTTAAAAGACGAAATAATAGTAGCTAAAGTAGAAGAAACAGTAAAATAAATTTGCAGTAGTAGCTCTACATACGGCTTTGTTCTAATGGACACTATATATTGTGTTTAGGTAGGTGCAGAAAACATTTTCAAATTTTTTTCTCTTTCTGCACACCATGGTCTCATGGGTTTTTCTTTGAGCAACGTTTCTTTCCCCTTCTGTATTGCCATGACCCAGATAACCACTACTTCACCATGGAGAAAAGTATAGCAGGATGGATTATTTCATTGTGTGTTTTTGCACTTAAATTTCAAGTAGTTTCAGAACCTTGATAATAAATAAATTAATTTAGGACATTTGCATGGGACAATAGGTTTAACAAGCACTTACAATGTGATAATAAATGCATAGTCAGCTAGAACACTGTCTGATGAGATCCTCTATTGGAAAGCATGAATGTCAGCAGCTGAGCTTTTCTATACTACCTAAAATTCTTGGTAAATATCAAAACTCAGTCACAGAAAAATGAACAGATTCAAAAGAATACAAGAAAGAAGGATGCAAGCTAGCCTCATAATTCTGATCTCTGCCATAAAAAATATCACAGAACCCAACATTTCATAAAAACAACAATTTTAATAAAACTATTGATGTTTTATAAAGTAAAATTGAGTCCTCTGAAGTGATTTCCAATTATCTTGAAATGTTTAACTTTGAACTGTCCTGTATTTTTACTTTACCCAATTTATGCATTTGCTTAGATTATAAACTTAACCATTAAGTTAATGGTTCCAATTCACTTGGAATTCTAACTCATTTTCCAAATAGTCCCTCTAGGTTTGTCAACCAAGAGATGCAGTCCAGGTATACTGCCCAATTAAAATCAATACTAATGAAATCCAATGATTATGGAACAGGTGGGAACCGGGTTTTCTCAAGTCTATGGGTCTAACAGATTTTTTTCCCTTTTAATAACAATCTTTTCCTTTTTATAACAATGTTATAAATGTAAAAGGAAAGAGCAGTTCCCAACCATATCAATTTATTTGACAGTCAAATGTGATATGACAACTTCTTAGCAAGAAGTTTTCTGGTGAAGCAGGAGTTAATTTTGGCCCTGCTGCTGCATTATTCAGGTGCCAAATAATTCACTCCATTCAAAAGAGATAAAAAATGGGGGGTTGTATTATTGGAGCAGACAATTCTGTGTTTGCACCATAAAATATACCAGGAAATGTTACATTCAGGTTCTGTCCAGGTTTACGCTCTGAGAAAGTCTGATTTTTCAAATGTTATTTAGGGAAAATATAGTGTGTGAATGTTTCAGTCATTTAAGTTTTATGAAACTGGTATTGTGCCACCTGGAGTTTTGGCCTGGTTGTGTGAGACAGGTCTGGTATGTGGCTGGAGCAAAGACAAACTGAAGCTTTTTGTCCAGGGTCACTATTAATTACCCTTCTGTTCTGCCCACTCTCAATTTATCGTAAGTAAAACCATGTTAATAAGATGATTATATACCCATTTAAGGAATAAAAATATTTTATTGTCTCAAACTCCATTAGAACTGCCTGCTGAGGACTCTGACATGTTCTGCAGGACTCTCTCAAGGATACGGGCATTAAGTTGTGAGCAGCAGCTTCGCAAACATCTGTTTTTCCAAGCTTCATGCTGAACCTTCCACTTACATCCTTTACAGAACTGCGTGCAGTTCGTTTTATTTCTGTGAAACAGAATTATTTCATTAAAATATCCATTTAATGTAAACTGAATGAAAAACTACTTTTCATTTTAAAAACCTGAGAAAATATTAGAAGTAGAGCACTGTGAAGGAGGCCACAATAAAAATAAATATTTGTACATTATTCATGATCTTGGTGTTTTGCTTTTTAGAAGACTGCAGCTCTAGACAATTGCATATCTGTAATTTTGCAAATCACTTTTATTATATATTTAGGCAGAACACATTGAAACTTCATGATGGCTTCAGAAGCCAAAATTTCACATATTACAGGCCAATTATGTGATCACTCCTGAACAACTAAATATTATTACAAAATCTGAAGTAATCAAGGGTACAGTATGTTCTTAGTGCTTGGCATAAGAGGGATGCCTTCACCAAATTTAAAGATTTATCTATGATTTGAAAATTGAAAGCCTGTTGGAGAATAAGTTACAACTATAGGAGGTAATTATACTAATATAATGTACTTGAGATGCTCTCTGCCTCCACGCCTTCATAATAGTATGGCCCTGTGTGCATGTGCTGGGAGCTGCAACCCCAGCAAAGCACTTCCAGGGAGGGCCAGGCAGAGGCAAAGGCAGAAAGCCTCCTCCCTCTCTTCCTCTGTCTTGTATTCAATACCTGCTCTCCCTGGCAAGCACCTCTGTGGGAATCTAAGGAGGACAACGTCCAAAACTTCAGTCATTTTTAGGAGTCAAGGTAGATAAAGTTAGGCTTCTTTTTCTCTATTCCCCTGAGTATCCATCCACACAAAGGATCATAAACAATACTGTATCCTGTATACTTCATTGCACATATAGCCCTGTTTTTCCCTACCAATTATCACAGCTCATGTCATACACACACCTATGATTTATGTTTATGATCTTTATGCAACTAGATCTATGGCTTGCAGCGAAACTTCTGCCTGCAGATGGATTTTAGGAGTATGCCAGACTTCAAAGCACTCGCCGATCCCATTTGCTACTGATAGAGCTGCCCTGCATTGCCTAATACTTTTATAATAATTTACGTATTACTTTACCATTACTATGAACAGTCAGGCCATTAAAAAAACCTAGAAGATACACTGAACTCACTCTGAAATACTGACTAAAATTATATTTTCTCAATGACAGAAGAAGAAAATATTTGCTGTTAAATTCTCTATTTAAGACCAAGCAAAACATTTCATTTTGAGATACTTCTAAGGAAAACGAGGGACATGACAAACTACATCCACAAAAATGGCAAAAAGAAAGCCGTCGTCTTTCCTCATTTCGTTTCCCCTTCTCCCTTGGAGAACACACGCCTAAATCTCCCACTTCCTGAGAGTGCCCTAATTAACCAGTTGCGGTGTATAGCTCTGCCTCTTGCAGATCTTGGTGCCTGCTCCAGTAAATGTTTATTTTGATTAAGTAGAAGAGGTCCCACATCTCCAGCCCAAGGCAATCCCCTTGGAGGAAAAAGGTGCAGGTTCAAATCTAGCTAAACAAAAGCAATCTGAATTTCCAAATTTTTAAGAAAACGCAACTACATACAGACTGATTAGAAATAAGAATTATGGCAGATTAATTGGACCACCAAATCTATGTTTTCCAGTTACTGTAACATTCAAATAAGTGCCAACAGCTCTGTCATTAAGCCAGTTGAACTCCCCATCACTCAAAAAGGCTGCATACCATTCTTGTTTTACTGTTGTAATACTTGTGGTAAAAAGGAATTTAAACCATTAACCACTAAAATAAGTGTTGAACAATTTTATCAAAGAGAATGGAGACTTGTTTTCTACACAGCCGCAAATCTGACCTGCTGACATTTACCAAAAATCTACTTTGTGTTTTCTGCACTGACAAGAAATCCCATGCGTTCATACTGTGTCACACTACAAAAGTAAGTCAGCCATGGATTAACTTCCATATGTCCTTTTAATTGATTTAACAAACATAGATAAGATAAAGATACTTATGTGGTTATTGCAAAGAGCATAGACTAAGACCTGGTCACCTTCTTCACCTTCCCAATACAGACTTCTGTGGGCATTTCTTGTGAAAGGAGCAGACTTTACAGGAATTTAAGATTTTAAGAAGGATGATACACAAAGAGGGGGTTTTCAGTTTAAGTTATTTTATAAAATTAATATCATAATCATAAAACTTTCAAATTACTTCCATAGGTGCTTTCTTTACAGTTTAAAACAATACTAGCAGTATGTTTCCAAGCTTAATTGCTACGATTTCATTTGTATTTTGATTTATAATCCATTTTAATCTCTCACAGAACACGCCCTTCAAAGCTGAAATGAGCTTTTTAGACACCTCCGAGAACTAGAAGCCTTTAAAAGAATATTTTACTGTCCCTTTACAGACATGATCACTCCCAGACTGACTAGTTTTCCGTTTTAATCTCTGAATGGATGCAGGCGTTCGTTTCTTCTGGGTCATACCGCATTACATGCTGAGACAGTGACGATCTGTGGGAATTTAGTAACCCGTTTAGAATTCTACATTTTATAAGAGAGAAAATGTCAGCTGTGGTCAGCTTCTTACCCTTTTATGGCTGACTTTTATTATTCACTCCTGCCTCTTACTGCCTACACCTCCTGAGCAAATGTTGAAAATTCTATTCAAATTGCAAAAGCTAACCTCTTCTGCAGAGAATAATACAGATTCAAAGAGGACAAGTGTTTATTAGCAATTACCATGAAAGTCCTTCCTGTAATTAACCTCAGCTTCATGGACACTACTATTTGCACTTCAGCTATCTCATAAACAGGCGCTAGATTTCCATTATTGTTAGGGAAGATGAGTCATTGAAGAAGAATGCTTATCTCAAGTCAGTTTTAACAAGCTTTTGTCTGCATAAGATATTAGTCACTGGTACCTACAAGATTACAAGAAAGTCTGCATTTGGACTTCTTTTTTAAAAGCCTCTTTCCTCTTCCCTTTCATATATTCAGAATGCATCAGTAATAGCATCAGGGCTGAGAGGTATGTAAAATTCTCTTTTCATTTAAACGCACACTTTGCCTGTATGATCACTGAATCATAACCAAGAAGAATTCCAGATTCTGCCCAGCTAATGGGAGGTCTAAGACACTGAATAACCCAACATTCGCTCTGTAGGCCATAAAGAGACAATGGTGAAGGATTTGTTTTAACATTTTTCAAGGTCTCAAAGAGAGTTGAGCTACAAATCAATGCAGTGATGTAAGCTTTTTGCCTGACGAAAAAATCCCAAACAACTCCCCACTTTATTGACAAAACACAATCAAATATGAAAATACCACTACAATGCACATTCCTAGCTTTTTGTTTTGTTTTGTACTTTCCTTTTTAATTATTTGTTTTGTACTTTCCTTTTTATTTATAATTGAACAGTCTGGACATTACGAGAATTTAAAGAAAACACTTACCAGACACAGAGCCTAAATGTATATCTCAATTCCTTGAAACTAAAAAGGCTAAAAATCCAATAGCCCCTCAATGACCTAATCCTGCAAAAATACATGCAGGCAGAATTTCTGTATCCCATCACTGATTTTAACAGGAGACAATCCGCATGGAACTACCTGCAGAGATTCACCGCAAGACTAAGCCCTTCTGAAGGGTATTCAAGAACATCTTTACATGCTTTGCAGAAGTGAAATGAGTATAAAGTTAAAGCTTTACTAGTAATACAGTACTAAACAACATAGTTGTGATTCTTGCAATCTGACTGCATCCTAAATTAAAATCTGATTCAGGGGGCATAGCATTTACCTTCTTTGCCTATTTAACTATCAGGCTATCAAGCAGAACTCCCAGAAAAATAAAAACACTAATTAAGACTAACTGGGACTTGAAATTCTTCCCATACTCAATGCTCTCGAGTAATTTCATTTCACATTCCCAAGTGCTAATTCCAGAGAGTTAAATCAAAGCCTGCAGAAATTTGTATAAACTGTGAGGTCAGAGATGACAATATTCCTTTACTTTAGATGAAAGTTTATTGGGCATTTGTCATTTTACTGTTATTTTTCTCTTGTGGTAGATGCTAGGTAACAGCAAGATAGAAGAGCAGACCTGGATTATTGCATGCAAAAGCATCTACATTTGTACATCCTCTCCACTGCGATGGTAAATTTTAGAAAAACCTCTTTTCTCTATGAGTGTTTTTGAAGGCTGTTGATACAGATTACATTTGACCAAAATGAGGTTGAATGCTATTCTCTTGACAAGATTTTTTCAATGTATACAGTGAACCAACTGCAGACATAAATTGCGTACAAGCTTGGTTTTTTCCTTCCGAGTGGGAGTGGCAACTGAAATCTGGACCTTTGCCACATTGGTTGTGCAATTCAGATCACAGTACTTATAGAGACGAGGTGTTCAGTGCACCAGCATACTAATGCATCTGACTACTAGACTGGCCATTGTTAGTATTTTATAAATTAAAGTAAAACCACAGCTTAATGTCAGAAAATACCATTCCATGTAATTTTATGATTGAAATGTAACTTCCAGACTCACCACCTATTTCTAAGGGACAGTTTTCTAAACTCACTGTTAAGGTTTTCAGCTGCTCTAACAGTGGCATTGAATTTGAGGTTCTCAAACAATATATTAGAAAGACGACAAACATTTTCTACCTTTTTCTTTTTTTTTTTTTCTGTAGCACATGATATACAACTCTATGGTTTTCAGTTGTGCATAAGAATTACCTAATAGTTTGCTACAATGAGTTTTTGGTTAAGACAAGAGAAATTAGCTATGAAGTAATGAAAAACCAAGCCTAAATAAATCACCATTGCACTTACGTGATTCCTCCAAAATGTCAAACTCTAATCAGCTTTTAATTTTTTTAATCAGTTCTCCTCTTTCAGTATTTACACACTGCCATATTAAACAACTTAATTTTAACAATAACAGGAAATAAATCACAAACAATTGGAGTATAGCACATTACTTTTCAGTATCACAGTAAAAATTAACAAACCCACTGTACTCAATGTTTATTTGACGTTTAAAAAAAAGAATTTTCATATTCATAAAGCTTTTAGCATAAAAATAATTGTCCATTAAGAAAAAAGAAAAAAATGAAGTGACAAGGTATGCACATTTGGAAAAGCTGCTGTGATGAGCTCTACATTTTCAGAGAGAAGGGAAACATTTTTAAAAGATACGTTACTAGTTTTGGAAATAATTTCTTATTTTGCATGGGCATTAGGAGTAGGAGTAACTTTTTCAGCTTTAAGGCACTGACAGGGAATATATTGAATAAGCTCTGTTAGCTTTCCCTTCTGTCTAGCTTTTAAAGCATACTTAATTATTACAAAATGGTACTTTGCTCTGTCAACAAGTTGTGAAGTCACTTGCTCAACCTTTTTCCTCTCATTCCCTCTGCTATTCCTCTTCTCTGCTCCTGTTTAATTTTTTGCATTTCCTGATTTTTATCTTGGGAAAACAAAAGGCAGCTGCACTAAGTTACATGAAACAGCAAAGTGACTCTGCTAGTTAGTGATTTGCAGGTTCTAAACAGTGAGTTGTGTGAAATGAAAAGGGGAGTGTCATGTTGCAAAAACTCTTTTCTCTCCCCTTTCTACAGCTGTATTTCTAATCAGCAGAAGATACATCTTGCTTGGAGTCAACCCCCTTTCTCTCTGCACATTCTTAACCTTCTATCTTATGCATGGATCACTGGTTAGCTTAGAAATGCACAGACACAAAAGGGGGAGCTGACATGTGAGGTTTGATGGCAATAATGGCTGTTTATAAGCCTAATCCATCACATTTAGTGGACACCTCCATTTTTGTCCCTCTGAAAAGGTATAAATAATAAAATCGTATAGCTTTGGCTCAGAGGTGCCTTGGTAAATATTTTAACTATTTACAAGATCACACCAATAACAAAAGAAGCATCTGTACCATCTATACAGAGGCCTCCGAATCATTAGACTAGTACCCAGATGGTTCTTACAATTCATCAACAATAAAACATCTTCATGACAGAGCTTTTGTGACATCACTGATATTTTTATATGCCACTGTTCAATACTCCAAACTTGCATTCTTTTTCCCAGGACCATCTTAGTAAATATTCTTTCTTTCTCAAGAAAAAAAAAAAGAACTTGAAAATAAGGATCCACACATAAGGCAGATCCAGCTACAATCATTCTCTCCAAATAATCAAGGATCCAGATTACTAGTGTTTCTCTTTGAGATGCATATTATCTGGAATACATCAAGGTTAGCACTGTGTCAAATCCCTTGATAAACTCGGGCTGCTATTGGCTACTTGGGCAGTAGCAGTTGATAGTTTTTCTTTGATTTTACTTTGTTTGTATCAGTATCACATCCAAATAGCAGCTTGTCATACACAGTAACAAAACATAGGAAAGGAAATTCAGCAGTCACAAAATGAATCTGATGGCTTTCCTATTTAAGATCTGACAAGTCAGCTCTGGGGATAAAGCGATGTTTATTCTCTTTCCTCATAAAGCAAAATACTTGGAAGTGGCAACACACAGGTATATAGACAGTATTACAGATCTTGTTTTTATCTAACTAGAAGCTTTGGGTACCTGCTTTTTAGGTGCCAAATCAAAAACAACAGGAATAAACCAGGCAATTTTAGAAAAGTGCTGAATACCCACTTGTGAAATAAACTATACACTTAAAATGTGCCATGCTGAGTAATTAGTCTCATTGAGTGATTTTAGCTGAAATGGGTAACAATTTTTAATAAGGTCAGTATCCAGTTTTTGGTTGCTTTTAATCTTATTCATGCGTATTATAAATCAGGCTGGGCTTTAAATAGTCTTGCCTAAAGAATTTACTCAATTCCATAATATTTCTTAAACCACTGACGTTTCAGTCACTAAGTTAAAAAAAAAAAAAAAACAAAACTTTATTAGATGTTACTTCAAATGGCTTAAACTTATTTCATAAAGTCTATATACCAGTACTAAACCTTTTGTCTCTAATTGATAAAAACCTTGATAAAATAATTAAATTCCACAAGTGTAAAATGTACACAAGCACAAACCTATGTAAGAAAATGAACATTGGTGCTAAAGAATATTATTATTTCCATTCTTTATATCCCTGCACACACTCACACATACACACTTTTTCCAAGAAAGATGGGAAAACATGAAACAGAAGAATGCTAACAAAGAATAACAATAAAACTATGTATTTTTCAAAACAGAATACCCTTAAAGTTTGAACCCCTTCTCCTTCCTAAAGATAAGCAAAATGTTATAGAAGTAAAGCAATTCAGAAGCATTCCTGAATATCAATGCTACCCCAATTCCAAAATTTGGTCAATAAAATTAACAGCTGTCCTTTGAATGGAATATCACACCTCTAAATGAGTTCAAGCTGGTGCTGTTATTGTCCAGTGGAATGTGAGATTTACATTTCACAGCTCCTCACCAAAGTAATGAATGAATCTGATCTCGTAAACAAACAATTCCAAGTTTCATGTTATTTCAATGGCCCTCCAACAATGTGTGCCTCCACAAAGAAAAATATTTATCATGTTTGTGCTCAGCTCCAATTCTAAATGGGACCGTAATAAAACAACACCATAAAAACCATTTTCACAGCTGAGTTTGCAATTTAATAAACAGATGCAAACAACAGTCTTTGGAGATCAACAGTTAAAAAATAAACGATGTAGAAGACTCCGTACATCACAATGGGAACAACTGGAATGACCTCCAGCAATATGTAGTAGAGTCACAAGGTATGTGTCCTTGGACTTTTCACAGGCATCAACCTTTGAAGTATGTTATCATGACATCAATGCAAATCAGTCAGATGATTTCAAGGAAAGGTCAAAAGCAATTTGCTTTGTTTGCAAGGTCCTAAATATTAAATAATTACTTCACAAGCACCAAATATTTTCAGACATATTATACTTGCGCTGTGCTGGCCTAATAACATTTACTAATCCATCCTATTCCTTACTCTCCATTACTCTCCAAAAAAAAGCCATCAACATTTGCTGCAGTGGAAAGGTTATAGTTCAATTTAAAAACTCCAGATCTTAAAAATAACATTTTGACACTGTGTTGGATTTCATGTGGAGTTTTCGGAAGTGCACACAGGTAGCATAGTTCTTGGGGCTTTCACTGAAATTAATAGAAACACTCACCTCGACATAAGTGAGAATAGTTAATTTGAGTTCTTATTGACTCTAATTTGAGAGTCAAACCTTTCAAATAATGTACTATCCTAAGGGTGATTGTGCACAGTACTTGGTTGCAATTGTATTTTAATTTGAGTCATTGAAGACATGCATTAGATTATCACGTGTGGCCCGAGATTTCACAAGAGCTCAGTAATTCAACAATTAAACCTACTCTTCTCATCAAATCTGAATCTTGATATTACCTAGAGTACAATGATATCACATTAGATCAATAGCAATACAGTGAAAGGAATGTAGACAGACAAGAGTCTAGATTTCCAATGAAATTTTAACAACATACCTGCTCTTTCTGGATTGCAATCAGGCTGCATGATTGTTGATTTTCTCTTTGAATATAGATATAAATCATTAATTCTGTGAAATGGTAAGTGGTGGGATTCAGTTACGCATTCAGAAGGATTACTGCTTAAGGTGACTAAAGGTAATAGACTAACACAATTGCATTTCTACAGTAGAATAATTTAAAACAACACTATTAAAGCTATCAGAAATCTACACCATGACCTGAAGACCTTAAACTAAAATATGGGGTTGGGGGAGATAAAAAAGTCTGTCTTCATTTACTTTCTTCTATGACTGACACAGCCTTCCTCATTGTTAGTAGCCCAAAATGAGATGAACATTTAGATTTTAATATTGCTTAGGTAAACAAATTAAATCTTAAAAGTCTTCTCACTTTGTAGGATCCAGCATGTGACACACTTCAGCTTAATATTTATTCCAGTATTCAGTATCTACTGTGCTAATAAGAAAACAAACTGATTAAAAAAAAAAAAAATCCCTCCCCGCCCCCAATAAACCTCCCAATAAAAGTAAATTTTAATGAAAAACTGTACTTCAAAACTCTGACCTGGCCATCTGCCCATGCAAGGACTCTGCCTAACAACAGGCTCTAAATATAGTTTCAGGAAAGAAGAAACTAGCCAGCACTAAAATATATTGTTTGTCCTTGGCAGATTCTTTGAATTAATTAAGAATTAATTTGGCCTTTTGAATTGTCATGAGAATCCTCTGATATATGTATGATCATATTTTGGTGGAAGTAGTGTAACAGCTAAATTGAGCACTGATAAGAGCTTCAAGGGAAATATCTTCACCTGGAAAAGTTCAAAAGGTTTCAGGGGGCTCCTGCTCTTTAGGATAGAACATACTGAGGATCCCAGCATAATTGGTCACAATAAGCTTTACTGAAAGACTAGAAGGGCAGAAAACACAGTGACACATGAAGCATTTTCGAACTGCCTAGGTCACAAGGTTTATCCCAATCAAAAATGTATAGATAAGTGAGATGAATTTTGAAAGTCAAATGGTGAATCCCTTTCCCACAGTAGACACCCCCACAGATCTAGATGGAGCTGCTCTGATTATCAAACCAATGATACGATAATAAAGTTAATTCTTAGTCTTAAGATTCTGCATATGCATTTTTAGGTCCGCATTTAAGTTGTATTTTTAAATGGATGTTAAAACGATAGGTTTCTTGGAATATAGTAAAATTTTGCATGCAACCTTGCTATGTGAACATACACATTCATTTTTGGGGAAGTATTTGTGAAATATGTGCTACTCCATGAGCGTATGAATTAAAGGTTATGCAAAGGTGTCACAGAAAATGAGCTAACTGATGCTCCTCTGAAGTGCTAGTTAGACCATTTTATCAAAATACTCTAATGATTTATAAAGTGCAATTTTAAACAGTGATTTAAGAAAGTGCAATTTAATGCTTTAGTAATCAAGAATCAGCTCAGAAATTAATGATCATTTTTATGGTAGTGCACTTCACAGAGCTCTAATCTCATCAGATGGTGTTTTAAACACTGAAAATAGTGTCTATTCCCCCCCAAACAAACTTCTTTCTCATTCCTTTATAATTAAAATATGACTTAACATAATGGGCCCTGCACACAAAACTGCAATGCTTGTAAGCATCCCTTCAATGCAGTCAGGTAGCTAGCTGAGCACACTACCCGCTGCATTTTTAACAGTCTTCTCTGTATACAGAGAGAAAGCCAGGTAGCAAATTGCTTCTCAGGTGATTGTGCAGGCTCTGATCCAAAGTCCACTTACATAAACAGGAACATTTGCAGGCTCTGGCTCACGCTCCAAGAAACACACGTTTCACATTCCAAGCTAGCACAGCTTCACTAATTATTAAACATCTGAGAACTGGACATTTCTACATAATAAAATTTCCAGCTACTGATAAGAAAATACTGATACTTTTTTTTTTTCAAGTGAAATTAATGCTCATGGCAGATGTGATAATAACAGCTTGAAATTCTATATTGTGATGCTGGAGGCTTGTACTCAGACTTGCTGGAGTTGATGGTTGAATTTCTCCTTAAGACAATGACAGCATGAGGAAGGGTGCTTAACTTCACCATAACCTGAGTTCTTCAGAATTTTCATTTGTTTAAACTTGCACTGTGCAAGTCTATTACTGTCAAAATGGGAGGTTTTATCAGACAAATTCAACCTATCGTTTGATATATGTTGTACATCAAATCCACAAAGGATGTGAATCTGATATAAGCTGAGTCTCTACTGAATGATACGGACCTTTACAGATCTGGAAGCTCCCACTTCAGTCACCACCAGAGCAATCAATATCTAGATCAGACAGACTGCAGATGGAAACCACTGCACAAATGTTTGGTTTGATACGATTTTTTAGCTTTTGTTCACTTTAACAGTCATATGTTTTAATATTTTCAACTGTTGTTTGCAAAACATCTCACACATGAAGGAAAAACATGATTTTGATGCAAAATTACTCTTATTCTAAATTTAATTTGGCCGTCACAAGCTTTTGCAGACTTTTCAAATACTAAAATTGAAGTGGAAAGCAAGATGTAACAAAGATGTCATCAACTACCTCCCCCCCTCCACTTCCTTAGTTTTGAGATCACTCTATTCAGGACAAATATGTAGCAGAAAAAAAATTAAGCAGACTGTGGAATACTAGCTGGTAATGGTTCTGGAAGAGTGACATCCTGTTCCCTTCCCTTCCTCTTCCTTGTGGGTGCAATGTGTTTTGATGACAAATTGAAGACATCTTTTTACTTCCTTTGAATTCTCTTCACACTATGGTGTTCCTGTCTGTCTCATGTTTGTTATACCAACTCTCCACCAAGGGTTTGCCAGAAAGCAAACACCAAAAACAGTATCACATTAAAAGAATTTGTCCTAAATATTTAACAGTTTCTAGATATTGTTACACTAGCTAAAGACTTTTTTGTGCAAGGGATTGCTGCTGGAGATAGAATCACAGCCTAGGGCAGTACCAGTACATCGCTTCCAGGATCAAGAAAAAAAGACTCATCAAACTGTAAAATGGACAGAAATGTTGTGTTCCAAGACAGCAGCAATTCCCCAAACATTTCCCAAACCAGGATAAACAGATTCTATAGATTTTAATATATGCACAAACCTAATTCTTGTCTCGGTATGAACTGTCTGATGCTTTTAATGGCAGAGAATTTGACCACAGGAGAGCTTCATTCTTCATTCCTGTGGTGCAAACACAGTGTGCTAATTTTGGAAATGGTAGGGCTGAATCAAAGAAAGTTCACTGTATCAGCATCAGTATAAAACTAAGGCCATAAATTGACCCCTTCACTGTAATAAGGATAGAAAATGCTCTATTAAAAAGCCCTATTAAAATAGACATGAGAATTGGGAAATATTCATAGCAATAGAATGTAATAATGCAACTGTCTTAATAAGGATTTTACCATTATGTGTTCAATTAACAATATAATAGCCTTACTTTCTATAATTTGCATTGGATACTAAACATAAGCTAAAAGCAAATGGGAAAAAAAAACAAATTTCTTAGCATTCACAGTCTTTCTCAACTGCTGGATTCATCGAGTGACCGTTAGACATATGTCATGCTGCAGTTTATGCCTCAGTTTCCCTACCTGTAATCTGAGATAAATAATAAATTCTTTCCTAGAAATAGTTCTAAGCCTCTCTGTCATCTACAATAACTACTTTTTAAAATTTGCTTATTGCCAAACATGGTTCAAATTACAGAGCACATAATCCATGTGTTTCGTAAGTTTAATTTACTGATTTTAGTCAAAAATATCTTTTAAATTAAATGCTGCTATCCATTTTATTGCTCAGCTTGTACTTTGCTTATTGCTGTGTGCCTGCCAAATTCATCTAATCAACACAACAATCTAACTGCAATCAAAGACAGTGGGAGTATTTATAAATCCAATCTGCTGTAGCAAATATGAAAGAATACAGACATTACAGTATCCAGCAATAACAGCCCAGAGGGAATCAGAGTATCTGCTGTTTTCAAAACTTTTTTTGTATTCCTTCCATAATTTCATTTGCACTTTTTGTATGGGCAAACAGCCATGTTATCTTTAAAGGCATAATGCATATAAAATTCTAAGCTAGAGTAGCAAAGTAAAAAAATCAGAAAGTCCATACTTCCAATACATTATACCAACAGAGCTAACCGTTATACAGGAGAACGCTATGTACTTTCTGCCCACGGCAAGGAAAGACAATATATTGTGGCTTATTTCCTGTCCAGATATACTGCACACCTCATCTCTTTATTCTGCACTTGACAATAGATCACATGCTTCCTAGAAGCATCGGATTTATTGCAGAGATGCAGATCAGCTCTTGGGCAAGAGGTTGGGCAGCTGCCTGCTTCTTGCCCAGTTTTAGGGAGTGCTCTGGCACCGTGGCAGTCAGGGTTGGAATGCCAACTGTTACAGCAGTTGTTGTCTTTTTATCACGGCCTTTTATGCAAACAGACAGGGATTAACTGTGGACACAGCTACTCACCTCTCCTGAGCCTGGGAGTTCTCCAAGCAAAGTTATCTTTGATCCTAGGGAACATGGAAATGAGGGGAAGATGCCTCCACCAGAAATTACTATGGGGAATTGATGCACAGGATAGATGAATTGTCCTGGTAGGCTGAAAATAGACCTTTAGTATCCAAACCATATCTACAGTCTTTACTGTTTTCAATGTTTTTGCTTTTTTTTTTTTCCCCCCACAGGACAGTGGAAAAGGATCACCAAATGAAACGTTAGCCTATACTCCTTTTTACCTCCTTTTTCAACGTATGAATTGATGCTTTATTTAATACATACTCTGTAATTCGTGCTCAACAAGCGAGCTGTTCATTTCTCAACAGCTTTTCTATGACCGTCCCCACCGTATTTCAAGTCTTCCCTAAACATTCATGCATTTATTTTTATAATGATGGTTTCAAATACGTAGGTTTTATTATACCTCTTTTAAAGATAGGAAACTGCAGCAGAGAAAGCTAAGGTCAAAAGTTTTCAGTAATTCCAAGTGCTCACTTTGGGAGCCCTAAGACTTAACTCCTTCAAATGGCTTTGCAGTATACAGTACCACGTGTGCCCATAGGCTCTAAGCAACAACGACATTCAGCAAATCCTATAGCAAGATGCTTACACTAAATAATAAACGATCACAAATTGGTTTGTCTAGCATTGTACTATAGTTCTGTGGCACTGCTGGCTATATCTACAAGTATTAATTATGCCAAAAAAGAACATGAGTGCACCACCTCATCTAGTTCAAGTTAACTGCCTTCAAACTGCCTGTATGGCCAGATATTTAAACTTAAGTCAGTCCCCAAACCCACATCTAATTTTCTTCATCTGGCAAGCCACTGGGCTCACATGAGAGAGAAAGTGAATATATCAAAGCCTGGGAACAATCAGTGAGTTTGGTTTTGAATATGGTCTTGAACATGATCTGGCAGGATTGTATGGATATGGCTATGGAGCCTGTATGGCAGATGTAGAAATATAACCTAACTCTCCAGGGCAACATAAAACCATTTTCTTCCTACAGGTGATGCATCTACTTTCCGGCCTTCTTAACCAGTCTACTCTAGCTTGCTGCATTTTATTCCCACTTTGCTGTCAACCCACTTAGGGTGTGTTTCTGATCTCGGTCTCATCTGTATTAAGCAGAAGTGACTCCTATTGGCTACATGGGCGTAACAGATCAGAAACCATCTCAAAGTGCAATAAAATCGAGGCATCAGATCCAGGGTAGTTACAAATATATTTTGATTGTATATGGAGCTGTGTTTAGGAATGCTTCACATTTTTAACTTGTTGCAGTTTAAATATGTTGGGCCAACTTCAGTCAGTGTAAATTAAACAGACTTTGACTTCAAGGGGTGATAACGGGTAATTCTGGCCCATAGCACAAGGTAATGGCAACTTACCGGATTTCTGCCCTACCAGTAACATTTCCCAAATAATACATTTTGGTGCTTTTCTAACAAATGATTGGACTGTCACTGCAGTAATGAGAAAGATCTGAACTCTTTTGACACCATTGCATTTAAGTGTTGTGGGGTAGCCTGCTAATTTACGTAGAAGAGCTCATGTTTCTCAGCAAGCTTGAGTTGCTTTTAAGTGGACCCTGTCAGAGGGCGGAGTTTTGCCAAGGCAACTGAAGTTTTAAGGAAAAAAGATGTTTGTTGATTTGTTTGTTTCAGACTGGTTGAATGTTTTAGATTGAAAATGACTTCTAGATTTCTTGGGTTCGTGGAAGGAATTAACTCAACCATACTTTAGAGTCAGTTGTCAAGTATTACCACACTGAAGAAAACAGAGCTGTCCTGATCTACACTACCAGCAGATTTGACCCTAAAAGTTATTTGTGTTAACCAGTATTTGGGTGAACTGCTATTTTTCAGACAATTTTCTGTCATTTTAAGGTTTGTGTTAGTAAGATTTGCAGCACTTGAACTTTGCAAGAAATTCATGAAACAATAAGACTTGTTAATGTGAAAGGAGAAAGTACTATTCTTTGAACCAGAAAAAGTTAGAATGGGGGAAGAAATTAAATTTAGAAAATAAGCTTTTTAGAAAAAACTGAATCTGCATTCTAGGCAAAGATCCGACAAATACTGAGTAAATAAGTTCAAGTTCATAGCAGCTGAAGAACAGTTCAACTTCAACCATATCGTTGTCAGGAAAAACAAATACAAACTTGCCCCAAAGCAAAACAACATTAGAGAAATCAGGAAGAGGACAGATAGACAGACAGTAAGTTATGGACATAAAACTCTTTGTACCAAAACCAATTAACCCTAACCTAAGGCAAGCCTTTTTCTTCTAGCCCTTCATTTAAAGGTTTTACAATTTATAGCCTGTGTTTCTCAGGGGAGGTCTAGCTCTGCTCTGATTTCACATTTCACAGCAGCACATGTGTAATCCTGCTGCAGCACAAAGCACATGATCTAGCCAATACCAGGAAATCCACTTTTCACAAGTTGGAAATATACTGGAACTGAGCTGTAACCAGAATTCACTTCTATTGCAACAGGCCATACAAGTATGTTTACAGAAATTACAGACTGAAGTGATATTAATCAGAAGTCTGTCAGTCCCATCCTGCATTTGATATTCTCGGAAGGGAAAAAAACACCAAAACCAACCCTCTACATTACTGTTTGAAAGACATTTAAATTTTTTAATTGGATTTTAAGAGTTAAGTTTAGGCTTTCAATAGGCATGTATAACTACCATTAATATCAAGACTGGACAATGCAATATGACAACCATTTCATTTACTCACTACCCAGAAAAATGCATGCTTAAGAGTCTCCACATGGTAGGAGCAAGTCACCAACTTCATAAAGAAAAACGCCCAGCTTACATAAACTTGCATGTTTAATGACCTTTTAAATTTTGTATGATCTCGAATCAAAAGTAAAATACACGTGTACCTAATCTGACTTCAAGACAGAGCCATTCCAACAAAAGAATTCAGAAGAGGATAAACTTCACTACATATCTGTAGATGCAGGCAGAGAGGAAAATAAATCTGTTCTACAGTAATTATTTGCAAATACACAAAACCTAATCAGGCCGTGGAATTCATTAAGTCAGTTTTATAATTCCACAGAAACGCTTACTAAATTCTACAGTACTTAGAGCAAAACAACATAGTGAAAAAATTTCTTCCTTTTTTTAGAATCATACAAAAGGTTTACGTACATGTTTAGTATCGTGCATTTCTATAGCTTCATAACATAAAAATATATCGATGCAGATGATATGCATCTGCAAAGGTATTCTCGCTTTATATTTATATTCTTAAAAAAATAAGAATTATTTCCTTATGAAAATTTATATAAGAACTAATCTTACAACTTACACAACTTTTAAAATATGTCTATCTGATCCATACTCATCTTACGGATTCTTGTCTTTGCTAAGCTTTATCTTGGGAGACAGCTTTTCTAAAATTTCCACCAGCTTTCTATCGATTATATAAGTATTTTTACAACACAGAGCTCGAGCAGGGAAAGAAGTTCTCCTCCTTTGTGAATCCAGAAACATATATATACATACATACATGAACAAAGGAGAACCAATAATATTGGAACACCTCCCCCCCCGCCCCAGCATTTTAAAACAGCGTAAGCCAGGCAACTTCACAGTTTTATATTGTATCCCAAAGCTACACTGTAAGCAGGTGGAAGTACAGTTTTCAAGGCTACATATTCCTCCCTTCCATCAAAACCATAGAAACACCTGTGCTAAATAACGTTTGATTTCCCATTGTGAAAATAGCTTCTAAAATTATCTTATTTCTTGGGAAGAAATACTGTTCCCATGATGGACTGGAGTAAAACAAACAGGGACACTGGTTCAAAGCCACTTAAAGATTTTATGTCATTTTATTATGCCTACAAAGTGCAGCTCTGCTTCGTATACATTGATACATGTTTACTTCTGAGTATACACTACACATCTTAAAAGTGACTAAAAACTCAGAAAAAAACCAATGTATTTTTCTAGTGATCATCTAATTATCTGTAGAGTTTGAAACCCAGCTCATTTAGGGCAATAAAATGAAAAGCTAGTTTATAAGCTGTTTCATGGTATAAATGAGCAGCCCACCAGCAAGCCATATCTGTAAAATACAGAGATGAAACCACCAAAAATGCAGTTTGACAGAGTATCAAAAGCATACAGTACACTTCTCAAAACAGATACTTTATTTCAGTCACTTATTCAGGCTTATGTTTTCTCATTAGGTAAAATTAGATTCTATACCCTTTGAGATCCTAAGCCCGAACAGGGAAAATTATTCATTGTATGAATATGTGTAGTCACTTAAGTCAAAACAAGGCATCTGCTTACAGAATAGACAACTTTTTACCTGAAGACAGACAGACTACCCAAAAGTGTATTTTCTTCCCCCAAATTATTCTTCCGTAAATAATCTACAATACAACTGCATATGAAGACCTGAAACAACTATTTCTATACAACTAATGCACTCAAACCAGCAGTATGCTCTGAGATCCCATTATTCCCTTTGGAAAGGGTTCTGATACAGCAGAGATGATACAGAGACAATGAATGCAAAGCTGGCTTCTTACCATCCAAAGATTGCACTATATTACAGAAAGTAAGGGAACATTCAATCCAGCCTTATTTAGCTAAAGCAACCTTATTCTGGCTGTGACCTCACTATGAATATCACTGAGCTTCTAGTCTGCAGTACTTCATACTTGTATTTTCACAGAATGTTACTTTTCACTTTATTTAAACAGGGAGATGGATTGAATTTGAATACCCATTTCCTGATCTGTTCCTTCCCTACCCCTGCTACTTCCAGCTAAAATCCATAGCCTGATTTTCACTACTTTCCTTTCTGCAGTACTCATCCCCAGCCCAGCATCCTCCCACAGACCTGTTACTTATTTGTCTGGGCAAGTGGCAGCACATCCTGTACTTAACCACAAGCTATAGATGTATGGATGAGTTGGCCAGTAAACGCACAATGAATGACTCGCAGGCTCACAAATGGTAAGATGCTCAGTCTGCCCACCTCTCCCTATGTGAGGCTGCTAATTCACCAACTTGCCAATTTTCACTAAATCAGTATCTTTGTAATCTTTAATTGTGTCAAATTTAGGAGCAAGACAGAGACAGACTGAACTAATAATACAAGTCTTGTTTCCTCAGAATAAATCTGAGGATTTTTCCAGACATTCATTCTCCCTACATGACATAATACCTGCATGACTGAAAACCACAAGGATAGTACTCTGGGCAAAAAAAATTCAGTGTAAGAAAACATAAAAAAATTTATCCCTGTCTGACCAACAACAACATGGGGAACAAATGGTGATATTTTTTTACTAAGTATGTATAAATACAACAAACTTGAAACTTTCAGGATTTAAAATTGCTAACAAGAAATGACCAGGCATTTCACAGGAAGTTGATTCTCAGAGCTGCTTTGGGGGTGGGGGAGAGCAAGAGGAAGAGGAACAACTGTTAGTCCAGAAAACTTCAATGTAACAAAAACAAATGCTTGTCCTAGATTTAGAGAGTTCATGATTACGTCTTCTGTTTTAAGCTAAGATTTTCAAACCAACTTGAGCAAGAAGATGACTTTTCTTCTCCCTCATTCTCCAATAAGAGACAGGGCACTTGAAAATCCCTTATTACATTTCAGTTTTTAGAATTGGTGGCATTTCTGTAGACCCAAATCAAAAAAAAATCTCTTTAGGTCATGTTACATGGTTCATTATGTACGATTCACAAATGTTCCTGTTAGCACTTCACTGAGAAGTGTGCCAGGTTAATAATGAGATCACAATTGTTTTCAGTGACATTTGTGAACAGTAAACATGGATCTGGCAAGATTCTCAAGATCCCAAAGACCTCAATCTGTTAAGGGATGCTTATGTGCCAATATTTACCTAAAATCTCACATATGAGCAGCACAATGCAAATCATCCCCTTATGGGTAGCAGTGATCTATGCAAACAGATACTGCTGAAGAGAAAACAAGCTCAAGGCACTTGTGTTTATTTGATCTTATGCCTTAGAGAGCATTTTAAAATTTATTTTCATAAATTTATTTTTGTAAATAATTTAGCACATTTTAGTTATCTGTTTCCCAATGTAAGCAATTTACATTACCGGAACATCACTTAAAGAACTGCTCTTCATGTAAAGAATCCATAACAGTAATAAATTTTTGTACAAAGAGTAAACAGTATTAAGATTACATTTAATATGTATGAGGGTACTCTTTGTCATTTAGAGCCTATATAGAAAGACATCTCCCTTTTTATGGTGATATCACCATCATACAGTTTTTAATATATAATGGGAACCATCAGTCTCTTGCTTTCCATGCTTAAATAACTTTATTAGCCTAATCCCTCCCTTGTTCATAGCTTATTATGTATGATCATACTATGTTCATGTGTCTATGCTCCTGCAATGTACTCTGGGTCCAAATTACTCCTCTATGCACTTTTGTAGAAAACAGAAACTTGGAAGGTCTCTATAGGTTCACCCAACCTGTCCTCCTGCCTAAATGAGGATCAATTAGCGCTCTAAACCACTGATTTTAAAAAACCTCCAGCAATGATGTAACAGCGTAAGATTTTCTGGAAGCATTTTCATGCTAATATTCATGCCTCAATAAGCCTACTTCATAAGTTGTTTCTAAATGAAGGAGTTAAAATGTTGTCTTAATTTCAGAGATGAATGTCTGGAAGTGTTTCCATTTAATGGACTATCTTGAGTCTGTTCAGTGAGTTACCTGAGGAAAATATTTTTGGAAAACAAAGGGAGCAACATGTACTGGACATAAACTCTAAAAAATGAGCTTCCTCCTCTTCCTCTCCCCAGCCTCTCAGGAGAAACAGAGAAAGTAGGTAAGACAGGTGCCACCTAAGGTAAGCATACTGATCAACTCTTAATGGATTTCAGGTAAGATCCTCAATATTTGTGCTCTGTGCAAGGGATAAAGATCATGACAGAAGGTTAGCTTGTCTAACTACAAACACTACTGGAATTGTCTAAATGTCCTACAAAGATCTAGACTCTAGTCCCAAACTTAAATTATACATAATAGTGTCATATCCCATGGACAATGGGACTTCCCAAACTATTACTGCATCAGAGGAGACAGAAGATTCATCTCTGCCAAAACCTCATGGAAGGTGAGCTCAGTAGGGCTTATTCAGTTCAACTGTATCAAAATGGAGATAAGAGAGAAAGAACTTCTTTGACAGAGGTCTGCAGAGTGGATACTCCACAGCTTCTCTGGGCAAACCATTCTGGTATTTAAGCATTTTTATTCTATACCTGCTTGCTAAATAGTTTGTTTCCTGCTGCTGAACTGTGCTGAAATCTAGCATAGATCAGGACTAGCCTAGCTTTGCCATTTTGTATTTCTGATTTAGAACTTGTATTTATGTACTTCAACCATTAATTGGAAGCTATGCCGTAGCTGGAACTATAAATAACCAGTATACTAGAAATGGGAAGAAATCTAGTTGTGAAATGGCATACAGGGAGTGCCAAAATAAAGTAAGTTGGCAGAAAATAATTTCGCAAATCTCATTAACACATTGTGCTACAATCTTGTAAGTTAACAAAGACAGATATTTAAAGCATGTTTAATCGACATATAATTTTTCAGCATATACCAAAGTTTATAGTATAAAAGTACTGACAACTGGAAGTTATCTACAGAATTTATAAGTAAGTACTTGCAGATGGAAATGTAAATTATGTTTCAGACAAAACAGCCAGTGCAATGAAAGTGGCTTTTAATAAAACATGAGTGCAGTTGGTTTTTGCCAGTTAGTTTCAGAAAAAACATAATTATTCTTTTTCTAGCTAATATGTATCACTGAACAACCGCACTTTACTATTGTACATTCTAATTATTTTGATTAGTTATATTTTGTTTTAAAAATGTTTTATTAATTAGATTATTTTGAAATTAAGATATATGTTTCTTTCAGCTACACATTATGACCTAAAAGTATAAAAACTGTTTTTGCAGAATTACTTTTACATTTTGTTAGAGAGAAGACTAAAACAAATTACAGAGCTCACTTCTTAAAATATCCAAAATAGCACTTATCACCACACAACAGCAACACTTTGCAAAAGCCTTAGCTGTCAAATAATACTTAATCAAGCTTATTTTGTAAAACAAGAGTCACTTGAATCTCAACAGGAAGAGGCGTCAGAGGGGGTACCCAATTTCAGATAAAACAAACCATTCCAACTTTTGCAGACAAACCCTAAACAGATGTCATGATTTCATCCTGTCTCTGTAGCTGGAAATGTGAATAAGGTACATGAAAAAACTTTGGAAGGCGCACTATATACTCCTACTACTATATTGCAGGGAAAAACCATGTATTCACATGCTTAAAGTCAGTAAATAACAGGAAGTCACTAGAATTATTTGAGCACTTAAGGTAGATGCATTCTTAGAAGCAAGATTACAAAGGTCAGTTGTTCTCTGTCATGATTAGCAATGTGATAAAAGCCTTTTGCAAATTTGTCTGCTATAGCAAGAAATAAAGATTATGCACTGAATTCTTCTTGTAATGAAGACAATAACGTCAAGGTAAATGACAGTACAACTGTAAGAAGCAGCTGCCACTAAACTTTGAAGGTAATATTACATATTTTTATTCATTATAAAAAATGCAAACTCTCCATTCCTAATCATCAGAACATTGATCCACCGATGAAGAGTATTGATCTTGCCATGAATTTCCAATGTATAAGTGGGTTCTAAGGAAATGTGTAATATTATGCATCAAATACAAAGGATATGATGATGTCCCCAGGAACACTATTGAAAAGGAAAGGACTCTGATAAGAGTGACATTGAAACTTTGAAAATTTTAATAAAAGTCTCTCTTCCATTTGTTGTTTTGAATGCCTTTCTTAACTAATGTGTTCACCTCACTTTGATGTAGAATCTCAACCTAAGGAATAGTAATTTTGAAATTATATACATATTTAATATAAGCACCATCCATTTTGATTGAATCATTACAGTTCATTTTTGTTGTGCTTGAGAAGTAATATTCTACTGCTCAACAATCTAGTACTTTTACAATCATTAAAAATTCACCATAAGATAAGGAGAAATGACTAATTCAAAAGCCACAGACCATGGGCAACAGAAAAAGACATAATTTTAGTTTTGTAACTCTTGGCAGGAGGCTATGACAGGGACTTTAGCCCTTCAAAAAACCCATATATAAAGAAAATGTTGTTGTTTACTCTTTCCTTCTTTTTTTCAAACATTCCTTATTCTCAAACAGAAAAAAAGACAACTTGAAACTGTATTCGTATTTAACCTAAATGTACTGCGACATTTCAAAAAGCTAAGTGGTTAACACAATGCAAAATAAAAGCAAACTAACATTTCAAAGCAGAGGATATTCTTCTATCAACTCTTACAGAAAATGCAGCCTTCCAAATATGCTACCAAACAACCATTTGTTTTCACTGTAGCAATAGTAACTCAGAACTAACTCAAATTGTCTCTAAGTGGTATAGCTTAAACATGAGCTAAAACTCATGCTGGAAAGCATCCAGAAAAGTTGAAGCTGGTCGGGATAATTACAGTTGCACTCAGGGGTTTCTCCTGGAGCCTTCAATTCCACACATCCCCGCCCTCCCCCCATCTTCTTTTTTTGGTCCAGAGAAATATTTCCAAATAAATATTTGTGAAGTCCTCTTGCTCCACATTTTTCTCAGATATATTAATCATCCTGAGACCATCCCTCCTGCCCAGAAAAATCTAAACTGGCCCAAACCCGCTACTGATTTTTATGAGATTTACTGTAAATTCCTCAGCCTGTTAATGTCAACAGATTATTTCTTTCAGAAGTATACTTGAAACAAACAATAAGAACATTGTTACTTTGCTTTAGTCAATGTGCTGTCCTATCTTTTAACATGCTTTGAAATGTACTCTAGCTGCGCTTCCAAAATGTGAACGTCCCATTGTGTGCAGAGAGTTGTGACCAGATGCCACTGATATGCACAAACCCAGCCAACACAAATGAAAAAACCTCTTGGGCCTAAACTGGCATGCCCTGAAATGTTGTCTAATTTAGTAAACCTTTAGTAAACAAGCACACGTAATCCCACTGAAGAATTTCCAATAGCCCAGTTCAAAACAAACCTCTGAAAAAAACCGAACTTTTATATACAGTTGGTATGTAACATACAGAAAAGTTCCCAAACCCTTCTGTATAAAAGTTTTCTTTGTGATATGTTTCAATGCAATATAAAAATGGGCTACGTTTCCTATTCGTTCACAGCCTGCTGCTTCTCTAATGAACCAGAGAGCTACATCTTTGGTTTATACAGGAATTTTGTTTAAGTGCTATGCAAAAGACATACTACAGTCAATCCAAAAGATAATAATTAAACAGACCTCTGCAATTATGAAATCTGTTATAAATGTTTTTATTAGTTTGCTTTCTATATTTGAGTACTCAGGGTACATCCAGGTCACAACTTTCTCTTCCTGATCACATGGATCAACCAGACCACTCTTTGTTTCTCAAATGAAAGCTTGTAAGATCCCATTATCACTTGTCTTATTAAACTGAAATTTAGGAGGCACATCAGCTAACATGGAACACAGTAAAACTGCAAAATTTGCTTCAGTCAGCTTGCATTTATGCAAATAAAGGTCAGATTTAGTATGGATTTACCTAGGTCTCAAAATAGATAGCAAAGTACACATTGCTTTTACGACAGGACCTTTTCTAATGAGCTAACATAGCTTCAAAATGCCATTTACAAACAAAAAGAGCAAAAAAAAAACCCCCAAACAACCCTGGACAGAGCCACAGTAACTGATATTACTGTAATTTCTGATGTATAAGTAAACTTCCTTTTGCTGTTTCGACTCCTTTGCTAACTCTGTGCATGTAAAACAATTAACATATTAAGATGTTCTCAATGTCTCCTCTTCTAAGCTTTAGTAGTAAATGCAGAAAATAGGACTTGCGGATATAACCGTCTAGGCTCCAGGCCTGAACACACCACCAATGAACAGTGTCATAATAATCAACACAGCAGACTATGGTAAATAATTTTGCCTATAGTCACATATTCTCCAGCCATGTGTGTCTTAAGATATCCAGCAGAATTAAGAAAGGGATACTGCAGAATTAGGAAATTCTTCCTAATGCAATTCTTCCCTCTGTGTATGGAGAAAGGAACAGTGACAGACCTTATTATTAGGATTGAAGGAAGAAAACAAAGCTGCAAGAATTGTCAGGATGGGATCTACCAATCACCAAGCTGTCTGTCTCTTTTCCTTGCACTTCTTCACAATTACAGTACATCTATATTCTCCTTCTCTTTTTTGTCAGAGAAAAATTGCACTACATTATATTGACTTTGCTTTGAAACATATTAATAAAGTATTGTTTAAAAGCACTGACTTGTTGGGTCTAACTTTTTCTTGTACAATTTGGTCTGACTGAATGCCATCAAATCCCACACATTACTTAAAAAAAAATAAATAGCACTTCACATTCTATTTATCGAACAAATAGACCAGGCTACAAAAACAGGTAAATACAAGCATCAAATCTCCTTGCTGATTTATGCTCTATTTTAATGAACCACATTGCTAGTGTTCCTTTATACAATTTTTAAAAAAATACCACTGTAACTAGAGTTTGTTACTCCCACACCTACTCTCCCATATGTTCCTTTAGAAATTCTTTAATACTTTCATTTTGATATTCTCATGCTGTTGAGTGCGTGAGTAAATAAGACTTTACCTGGTATATTGATGATTTAGTCTAACATGGTGTTAATGAAATGTATATATACTGAAAATCTGCACCCTTTTAAAACCTGTCACTGTGGTCTCTGTAATATCACAAATTAGAGAATATTTTCTCTTAAAGTAGCAAGACTTGTAGACTAGTACCAATGACTTTCAGATGTAGTGAGTCTTGACAAAGCACAGTTGTAAGTAGCCATCTGAAATGGACTTAGATTCATCTCTCTTGAGACTCAATGTCAGCATCAATGATGAAGGTTTCATCTACATTCATTAAACTGACAGTGATAAAAGGAATTCACAATGATCACACTTGCTCATCTTCCCAGGGGTCAGTCAACTTAAAAATGTATTACCTTGAGGCACTCAGTACTAAATGTCCTTATCTTTAAGAATCAACTTGCAGCCAACAAGTAAAGCTGAAATTTACTATATGCATCTATAAGCTGCTATGAACAACAATATATTGTGCTGCCATACAATAAGCTAATGGTTCAAATCCTATTTTATGACAACGTGAAAAACATTTACTGGCTGTTAGATATTCTAGAATTGTACTGGAATCTAAAAGAATGTAAATAAAATAACAGAGAAATAGTGGAAATTATGTGATAAAAAGGTTCCATGGAAATAGAATTAAAAAATATTATAAAAGAAATAATTACACCCTCTTATTAAAAGCCTAGTATGGTGGTGATGAGAGGGGCCATAAAAATCTCTCTTATGCTTCCTCCTACAAGCATCTAGAACTGCTGTTTCTATCAGCAGTTAAATGTCTAGTGCATTCTTTATATTAAACTACACATAACAGATGGCAAAGCTACAGGCCACAAAAGCCAGCAAGTTCACACAGTGTAGTTCTTTGAGGATGTACCAGTATAGAACCACAGCATAACAACACAAAACCTTAAGTTACTGTTTTGAGCCACCAAGAACCTTCTCTGCCCAGCTATATTGTGCAATACAAGAAATACTAGCTGCAAAAGCAGGTGTTATGGAAGTCTTGATTTCTCAAACAGCATTGTCAGGTGAGTTCTAGTAAGCTGTGCTGGATGCTTTTGAATTTACCAACCCAGCTAAACAGCCTACCTCTGGCCTGTGGTACAGCCAGCAGAAACAAATGTACGTTTCCCAGTATGCAAGCTGCATTGGTGCAAACCAAAACTGGTGGATTACACCTGTACACATTTGCTTCCTGCCTTCACACTTTTCATTCGCTTCACACCTTGGGATTTGAGTAATCTCAAGCAGAAGATTGCAGCAGACAGTTTGTGGCAGCATCTTCCAAAACCATCAAAACATAAGTAGCCAGCTGAGACTGGCTTTGCTCAGATGCTGGAAAAAAGTGAATCAAGGCTCTGAGCTTCAACACCACCTTCAGTTACACGCTAACATATTATATATTGTAATGCCTGCCTCTGGCCAGCAACTTTTTGTCTACCCCAAGAGTTACTGGTTCGATTCCAGACTGAGTTACAGTAATTTAAGGACATTCTTAAGTTACAGTAATTTAAAGAGACTCTGCATGGAGACAGTCGCATGAAAAAAATATCACTATGCTCTTCCAGGTGAGAAATTAAAGGACTCTCCAAAACAGGTGTCAGTTATATTAAGAAACCATTACTACTACTGCATTTCTGCTACAGCCCAAATACTAATATCCCTGTTGTAACTGGGTCCCAAAATTTAGATCTCTCTCACCCTAATCAGCAAAGATCACAATTAAATCCCTTTTCCCTTGGCCTCATTGGTTTACATCCTGACCATAGTCTCTCTTGCTGCCATTTTACAGAAACAGACTATCTCACCCTCCAAAAATAAAGAGGATCCTTCACAACCCTCTCCCAAGGAAAGTAAGGGGGTTTTTAAATTTTTTTTTTTTTGACACTTGGAAGCAATATAAAATAAGGTTTAAAGGTTTCCAGATCACCCTTTCTAGCTAGCACAATACACAAAATCTGAATAAATGTTTGAAGCCAAAATCAATTCCCTGAGTCAGTTTTTCACCATCAGTCTTCACCATTCCTTGCGTTTCTCTCAGAATCACTAAGGAGCCCTTGTCCCTTCTGTATACTCTCCTGCTCTGGAAGAAAGACACTTCAGCTTTCTGCTTCTGATCTCATCAGTTATTCTTTCCTTTCCCTTAGTCAAAAGGCTAGTGAGAGATCCATTTGCTTGTTTTTTATGAATCTCCAAACATCTTTATCAGGAGATCATGGTAGTATTGCCTAGTAATGTGTTATTCAGTCATTGTTTTGCACCGAGCTGCAGCATCCCTTTGTCCAATTGTGCCACATACACATGGTTTATTGTCAATAATTCATTCTGCCAGGTGTGAAAGTTTCTTCTGTAAGCTCCTCAAGGTATTATTTCAACATGGAAAACAAAAGACAGAAGAGGTGGTAAACAATGCTTTATCTGAAAAAGAGTTTATAATCTGACAGATGCAAATAAAAAAATCCTATCAAACATAATTCATAAATGAATAAAAAAAAAACTCTTCAAATTTCCACAACATACTTCTATGAAGAAAAAGAAATTAAATTTCTTTAATCGATCTGTGATTCATAAACATTAATTAGTCAGAAATTAATATGCAGATCAAATATATTTTTGTTGCATTTCAGTCCAAAGCAATACAATGGATTTAAATCCAACAGTGAAAGAGAATTCTTTTTAATGTCTGAATTTCAAGCACATGAGCAAATGTAGTGGTCGCAAACGTCTACTGGGGATACTCTCTAGATATATCTAATCCTCAGCACCCTAACCTTCTAAACACAGAAGCATCAATAGCTGTTTGAGATATATACAACAAAACTCATCATTACATTGTAGTTGCAATTATAAAGAAAGATAAAAAATAATTACATTGGCTTAATTATTAAAATACTTAACTGGGTAAAAGTGAGAAACATGAGAAATCAGGTTACAACAAACTACTGTATTCACCAACAAAATATCATTATTCAGAAATTTCCTATTAAACACAGAAAGGTGGATCGCCTCTGCCTATGAAAAAAGGTATTTTTTGTATATCCTTAATGGTTTCTGTACAGGAAGGTGAGAGACTTTACAGTGAATACCGATTATTTGCATGGAGAAATTATGAGGTTTGTCAATATCAACAGGATTGGTTCGTTAGTGTTACAATTAACTATTTCAACTAACGAATGGAAGACGAAATACCTTTGTTTCCTCCACTTGAGCTCCTCAGAAAGATAAATGGGCTTTTCAGACACATACTTCAGAAGAACTATAGTATTTGAGGTGGTTGGAATTTTCCCCTCCACTTTTTCTTCTTTATGGCACACTTATCAGAAGGAGGGGTACAATTGCTGTCCCATTGGAAGCATCGGCAGTATTATACGTTAACTCTTGGCCTACTCTATCTGTTTATGCCAGTTTCCATTCTGGAGCTTTTCAAAAAACATGAAATTTAGACATCTAGGGCTGAAAGGGGAGGGACCGACGAATAATCTAAAACCAAAATAAGTCTCTATTTTAAAAATTTCAATAATACACAGAGTACTGGAACTTGAATGGGTTAAATACAGGTATTTCAAAGTAAACTTCAGTTCAAGGAACATGTGTGTATCTCCACTCAGCATGTTAACTATATACTCAGAAGGCAGCACAGACAGTAGGTTGGACACGACAATGTTTTCTGAAGAGACAATGATTTATGTAAATTGAAATCATAATTAAAAATCAATGAATACTTTATATCAAGGTGTAATTTTAATTCATAGTGAAGGCTTATTAAAGGCTCTTTTCAGCACCATCTAACTTTCTTAATAGAATAAAACACACCTTCCAACAAATTGCTATAGCATTACAAATGGACTAAAAGTGCAGATAATAAGAACTGTTATATAAACATATATATGAGGGTTTTCAGACAATTTCATTTCATACTAGGTTTCCTTTTCATATATCTGTGATTCCAAAAAATATCCATCTTAATAAAACAACATCAGTTCCATCTCCACCCACTCCCATATTTATAAAACCCAAACACTTTTATATCTATCAAGAACAAGACAGTACTGAGCAGAGATACTTGAGCTAGCCCGGGTATGAGAAGTGGTATAAACCACAATGCATGTGCTTTTATCTCCAAGAAAAAGATACTGCTACAGTATACTGCAATTGGTCTCCAGACCTAAGCTTGCTCATTCAGAACTCTACATTACATATGTATTCTATGTTATTTCCTTCCTACTATGCAGAGGCTGCTAAAACAAATCTTATGGAAACACTGACAACACAATTTTTGCCTCTTTCACTATTGCTAAAGGAATTTGCTATGACACTGGCATTAGAAATATAATGTAACCGTACTATTCTGGAACTCCCTTCACCGAAAAACTTCGACGGCTGAAAACAAATCTCTTACTGCATCTGCTGCTTCACACTTTGGTTTACTTTGTTTTGTATCAAAACGTTTAAATGACAATGAGAAAACCACTTGTTTATCTGAAAAATATTCCAAACTTCCACTATTAATAGTCATACTGCAATGACAGAAACTTCCACAAGACTAAACACTCATAGGATCCCAAAGTCTTTACGTTAATGATGTTTCATTGCAGTGAATTAAACAATGTAAACCAATGAAAAAACCAGGAAGGTTACAACCACTACACTACATTATGAGATAATATTCTGATGCAATTTTGTAGATTTTGTTTTACGGACAGAAGTAAACAAAAGAAAAAAATGGTCATAGGAACAACTTACTCATGGTCTTTTATTAAGCAGTTTGCTGAATTACAGTTGTTCAAGATTGACAGAAGACAATCTGAAGATAAAGACGAACTAAATTCTTGCACAATATTTCAGAAGTATTACTGCCAAGCAAAATCCAGGGGAAGCACAATTAAGTCAAGAGAATGCCTTGTCATCCCCTCTCCCCCGGCCCGCTCCAAAAGAAGTGGATTTTAGCTTTTATTTTATTATGAGAGTAAGAAAAAAAATCCAAGATTATTCTATTTAAAAGTCAAGACTGTTTCATCCAAATCTGTCCAGCACTTCCCAGACCCCCTCACTACACAAGGAAAAGTTAAACATGGCTCAAGAAGAGAGGAAAAAAAAATTGTACAAAGATGCCCATTGTTCACTACTTCGCCCACAAATTTGGGCTAGTTCCCAGCACATGCTAGCAAAGCCATCAATCACAGTATCATTACAGCACACTACTATGATTGAGATGCAGGGAGGATCGCGTCCCACCCTTTCCTCAGTAGTTGTACTGTCTGTGCCATCACCGTGTGCATTAAGCACAGGAGTGCTCCTTACGGGGTATAGTGGGAGGTAAACTGTTTTAATCCTTCAGTTACAGCAACAGTAGGAAGTAAAGCTGTGCAAAGCAGCTTTGACTTAGAGGAGAATTACGACATTAGTGTAAATCTGTTCCTATGATTTACATCTACGTAAATGTATGTTTTTCTTTAAGGTATGTAAAGAAGAGGACTTGTTCATACACACAACAAAATCCCTACAGCTTGTTCTATTGAAATTTCTGTGTTCTTTTTTTATGCCAAGACCACTTTTATATGTGCACACACACAGAATGAGTATGCACACATCATATGCTAGAAGCAAGTAAAGAACATCCTGTGAAACAGAAATCTTGCAAGCTATTAACCAAGTTATAATTTCTCTGAACATGCTAGATGTTTTTATGAAAGCAGATGTGCAAGTATAGTTCTTTATTAAAAACCCAGTTTCCACCTAAAATATAGTGATGTCTTTAGTTATATGACCACAACCAGATTCTTAACTGTAAAATACAAATCAAAGCACTAATATAGACGCTATAAACTAATCCATCTTGGTTATGAATTGAGGCTCAAACTGACTCTGACATACAAAATACTTGAAAAATTATTTTACAACATTATAATGTTGGAGTTACAAACATATTATGCATTTGTCTGGAGAAAAAAACCCAAACAACAAACCCTAAGCATCTGCTAAAACAGGGTCTGGTCTCATATAAGAATGTTCGATTAGCCTTTTCACCTGACTGAATTTTTAATCCTAATACTTTTGGAGGTTTAAGGCATTAATAGAACAATTTGTTATTGTTATTCCTGTTTTGCTCCTTGAACAGAGCATAATACCTGTATTAATATAAATTCAAGCATCATGAGATGCATGGGATGTTTTTACCAATAAAGTTATTTTCATCAATAGGCTACGCTGGTATAATACTATGAAAATTAAAAAGAAATAGAAGTTTGTGTTCAAGTCCAATATTAGTAACTAACTTTAAACTAGACTTAATTAAGAAAAGATTATTTACTTAGAACGCATTTTAAAAAAAAAGTAATTTTTTTCTGTCAAAATAGACCACACTTCTTGATTTTTACAGTATATTTATGTAAGCAAAACTAGAGCCAAAGTAACATTTTCCTTCCTATTGGTATCCCTGATGCATGCCATATCTTCAAGAAGCTATAATTTTTCAATGAAGGAAAAATGGTAACTATTTAGCACTGTTTCATGGAAATACAGGCTGCTTTTTTAAGGGAACAAAATTACTAACAAAAACATAATAAATGATGATTCAAGCTCATTGTGACTAAAACCACGGCTAAGTACTGAATGTCTTGATCCAAGATGCATGCTATTTAAGGAGCTGTGCTTACTTCCAGCTGACTGTGATTCTTTATGAAAATAGATCCTAAAGCAATCAAGGGTGAAAAAAAAAAAGTTCTAGTATTAAAAGTTCTAAAAGACAATTATGCTGTGTATAATTTGCTCTACAAAATTACATTAATCTTAAGAATACAGTTTGCTTTTAAGTAAAAATCTTATTATAAAAATCTTATTTCTCTGTGTGACTAGCAACTTTTTTTTTTACAATGTAAACTGTTTTAGGTTAGGGTATGTTTGTAGTCACTTAAAAAACCACTATATACCTCTCTGTCCTCTTTTTTCTATACAACAGACTCATCTCACTTTGTATATATCTTCTCCAGCGAACCCAAGCAGCTCTTAAAAATTATGGAAAAAGCACTGTATCACAAAGAAATTAATTTAAAACTTAAAATCCATTCAAATGGCATTTGTAGAAAATATATGCCTTAAGTAGCTTAAAAAAAAAGAAAGTTTATTAAAGCAGTAAAAGTGGAAATTGTTTTTGCAGGTTTCTCACCGTACCAGCAAGATTCCAAACTTTTAAATTTTTCTAAATTCCTCATCAATAGTTCATGTTGTGAACCTGTCCCCTGAAAAAAGGGGAAATCATCCCTTTCCAGTTTATTTCCTCCCATTTTCTCTCCTCTCTGGCAGGTTATCATCTAGCATCGTTTAGCATCCCTTCTATATATTTTCATACAGTGCACAAAGCAGTCTGTCTCAAAGACTGTTTATTCTCCTGAATAAAGGTAAAAGTACATGCTGAGTGTTTCACCTTTGCAGTTTTCACCATTGACCAAACACTTCAGTCTACTTTTTCAGCATGGCCATACCCCAGCTTCCCTTTTGCTGGTACAGTTGTGCTGCATTGCTTTCTGCTTAGGCAAATTGTAGTCATCAGGTTCTGCAGTTGCAAAATTGAAGAACGGATCTGTTTGCACTCACACTTCAAGAAGATATCAAAGACTCAATGAAAAATTGCCGGGGGCAGTTTTTGGGATTAGTCTTCAAAATCACCTGTCTATAGCAAACTCTAATTACAATGCTCAGGGCAGCATGCTAATAATTAGCTTTGAAGACCAATCTGCTGTAAGTTCTTAAAATGGTTTCCCACATTGAAGAACCCGAAAGGCAGGTGCAGAGTAAAAATTCACTATAAATCCATTTGAATGAACATCAGATTTTATACAGGCCAATATGCCTGCCAAACCTGTGCCTGAGAAACTCTAATACCTTTTGCCTGTCAGATCCAGTTAGTTTTCCCAAGGCCATATTTGGCCAATATCTCAGTCTGTCCCTTTACCTGAGCTTCCACCTGTCTGAATAAAGACAGAAAGTAACAACTTCTCTGTCCCTGAGGTTTGTTCCGTGGCACCTAGCTATCACACAGAAGGCTTCTGGGAAGAAAACACAATCCAAAAAACTCCTCTGTAATGCAAAGCTTTAGGTGACCCGATCAGTTTTCAGTTGATTTAGAATACTATATAAAAAAAAAAGGTGAGTTCAGGTATGGTTTCTAATTGGAGGTGAATGCATTCTAAACTACTGGTTCAGCGCTCCTGCACTGATAAATTTTCATCAGGAAAGGAAGTGTTCTTCCATTAGTCAAATGAAAGAGGATTAATGACTACTTGGGAATCCTAACATCCATTCTTTTTTCTGCCTTATTTTAATAACAGAACATTTCACAAGCATTACATGTCTAGCTAGAGTCCTTAGTTGTGTCCCAGCACCATAAATGCAAACTTCAAAAACTTTTACTAAAAGTACACCAGCTCTTTTTTTTGCTGTACAGTTTCAATTTTACTGTTAGTAAAGCTAAGACTGCAAAGCATTAAAATTTTGTCTATGTGTACATTGCATATAAAAATGTAAGATGAAGTATCTTCTCATCATTCATATAAAACTATAAATTAATTATTACGTTTAATACTCTGCTTATAAAGAGAAAATAAATTTAATAGAAAAAACTTGATTCATATATAAATTTAAAAGCTGCATCTGTTTAACAGAAATGCTTTGCATTCAACACTTGTTAAAATCAGTGGGAACTTCAGATATTCAGTCCATCTGAACCTCTGGCCCTGAGAACATTGAAAGAGGCTATATTCATTATTTATTCTACTTTTATAGCACATACTGTCATTTACAGGGACACAAAATCTTATAGAATTATTTTTATTTACTGTATTTTTCTCAAGTGTGTAGCAAGGTTAGAATACCTATCCAATTCTTTTGCATTCCCGAAATTAAAGAAGGAATAATTATTTTTTCAAGGGAAAATAAAAATCAAACTTAGAAGTAAAAAAGGAGAGGTGAATGGAAAGTAGGAAAGCACCTGGATTTCTGCTTTGTTAGATGTTTGCAGTGGAAACAATCTGCTCAATTTTAACGAGAGCTGACATCATCAAGAACATTCCCTGCCATCATTTCACAACTAGCTGTTCTTTGCTGATTTTTCTTCTTTTGAAGTACTGAGTTAAAATTTTTATGCAAAGAAAAATTAAAAAAAAAAATAAAAGCTTCTAAGTAATTATAAAGGAAGTAGAAAAATCCTCAAAATGGAAATACTGAGAAGATGTAATTGGTCTATGGAGATACCCTGTTATCTATGGTGCTTTTTTTTTTTTTTTTTTTTTTTCTGAATGGCAAGTTTCAGTTCTGTTGAATGCCAGCCAAAAATCCAAGGTGGTATAAAACATTTTAAAAACATTACTTTTTAACAATGCTGAGAAACAGAATGGTACCATTTTAATAGCCATATGTCATAAAGACTATTTTTATTTAGGAAAATCTATTTTAATTTAAACATCATAAGCCCAAGAGCTATAACAAACAATATTTTTTTACCATATGCTCTGAATTATTCCAAAGAAAACTGTTACTTCTCCCTCTCCTTTAGGAGTCTGAATATACATGTGTGTTTATGTGTGTGTGTCTGTTTACGGTGAAGGAAGGAAACCACTAAACTCCACTAGTTAATGTAATGGCAAAATACCAAAAAGGAGGTCTTCCCTTGGGGTTGCTTTTTATCCCATATCTTTCACTAGTCCATTTTCCATATAATCCCCTTCTTGCAACAGTTCTCCACAGCAAGCTGCTAGTGGTAACAGCCATCAACCCAGATGATGTGGAAAGTTGCTATAATTTCTTTCATCTGCTCTTTTCTTGAATTCATGCACTGTATGGTTTGAAGGAAAGGTCCCTTTACCAGGTGCTAAGAAGTGGAAATGTCTGCATGCATTTGTGAGCACTTACCTGCTTGGTACTGGAAGAATTACAGACTCCCTTCCCTAAGTCTTTGAGCAGCATTACTAAGAACGAGTTTTGAAGTCCGATTTTTCTTCTGCATCTTTTCCAGTGCAAAACATCAATGAAACAAATGTATGCATGGGGCTCTGTTAGGTTTTTTTAAATTTTTATTGAATTATTTATTAAAGTCTGTGAATAGCTATAAGATAATGAAATTGTTTTTTAATTTCTTAGGGTTTTTTTAAAATTTTTTTTTAGTATAATATATTAGAAGTTTGGGGCCTGATTTAATGGTTACTTCAGGTGCTCATAACCATGACTATGCACATCTGATACTTTACAAGACTTCAATGTTAAATTGCAGATGGCAAACATTGCTCACATTGGATTGCCCTGTGAGCAACAAAGGATTACAGTGAAAGAAAAAGGATTTTTAAAAATTAAGGCTTTTCCATAACTGTTAAACATAAAGCAAACCTGTCATATGCTCACCAACACTTTACTTAGAGCAAACAGAAATCCACCCTATGCTTAAGATGGAATTTCCTTACTTTAAGAGGTTTTACAAATAAATTAGCGTGGCCCTTGAAATAGTAAAAATCATATATGCAATGAAACTTATCAGGTAATTTATAGAAGCCTGAGAGGAAACAGTGTAATTTACCTTGAAGTGAACAAAATGTTTAATAAACCAGTAACAAAAAGCAATATAATAATTAATCTGCTGTTTTATAGAATTCAACTAAAAATCACATATATTTCTATGTTCAGAGTTGGGATATAGTCTAAACCAAGAGTTTTATGCTAGCAAAATTACCTCTTCTGTAATTAAAAAAAAAATAATTAAAAAATAAAACAAAACCCAACAAAAACCTCAAGCTTTATATTCCTAATTAACTTTGCTTCACAGCAGTACACTAGAGAAGATGGGAAACAAAGCAGAATTCATAGGTAAGAAACTATTTACCTGTCCTTAAAATTGTCTTAGACTCCTACTTGAAGTAGAAAGCTTCTAGGAAGAAGAGTATTTAAAAGCATGAAGGCCTCTTCACCTTTATCACCAACTCAGTCTGTGGCTTGGAACAGTTCATGAAATTCTGTTTTCTAAAATATGTAGATATGTACCTGGCTTATTGGTGGCTCCTATGAGCTAGAACTATATGCCTGCAGCACAAAGATCTCTTCTCCAATACAGCTCCTAGGACAATTGTCACGAGCAGGGGACAAGCCTGTGGTGTGCCACAGCACTGGGGTGTACCAGCTGTATGGCCGTAGGACCAGAGGAACCCCAGGTCCCCAGCAGCAGCTGTGGCTTGCAGCCCTTCCCCAAACAGGCACTGTACTTGCCACAAGCAGACCACTATCATTTAATCCACCAAACTTGGCATAACTTGGTACAACCCTTGTCTGGTAAAAACATTGTTACCTTAGAAGAAAGTTGTGAAGTTCAGCAAGTATTACATGAATTATTGTGACTTATCTACTTATCTTCCAGTTACATGCTGTCTTTTGCTTACTAATTTCTAAAAATCACTGTTCCTTTCAAAATATTCCACACTTTATTTTCTGAAAACACCTCGGTCTCTAAATTTTTGTAGGTACTGAATATTTGCAGATGCTATTTGCAGGATTCATCCAGCTGAATATTCATGGTATTTAAAAGACCATCAAAATTGCAACACGTACTATTTATCTATATAAAGAAATAAACACTGTTAGGATCATCTAGCTAGGATTTTAACTCATGGCATCTAAATATGGCCACTGGCAGATTCAAACAGATGCTCTCCATGAAAGGTTCGATTTTGCTATTAGTTGTATTGATGGTTTCTACTGATATACAGATTTAGATCCATATCAGTCAAAATAAGCAACGGAGTCAAATCCTAACCACATTCCTAAGTAAAATGGACCAAACTGTAAATCCTTCCTCTGTATTTAGCTCTTAGTAAACTTCTGGTCAGGGACCATGTACAGAATTCCAGGAAGATTGAAGTCCTTTCCTTCCCGAGGTAAGCCCTAGCTCTTGTAACACTCTGCAAGCACAATTGCAACAGCTCCGGGTTCTGCCCATAAAGGACCCATATGTTAGTCTATTCAGAGGGATACCTATTTGGGGGTAAATGGAAGTTCAAAGGTCATATTGTTCTTACTATTAGCTTCTGCAGCATGCGAAAACATCAAGCATATTAGCAAGGATGTCTTCCTAATCTCTCTCTCTCTCTCTCTGTATCCAGTTTGGTACTGCTTACATGAAACTCTTCAGAATTATTATTAAACATAAACTAGACCTGCTTCTCTAAACCAAACATCTTTGAACTTCAGTCAGTCCCCCTCAAACAAATAAGCTGTTTTGAAAATTATTTCCAGGGCGATGCCTGTTGCCATAGAGATGACATTAAGTGAAAAGGACAAAAAATATAGAGGGTGATAAACTGCATGGTTGGATGACATACTTGACTTCCAAGTCTGTGTTCAAATGAGGCATACATGCCAAGATTTTTTATGAAAGACAAAATTAAAATGTATCACTATCAAGCTGTAACTGACAAGGTATTGTGTGGTGGCTGTTAACATAATGCTCCATATATTTATTGTTTGTCATTTTTCTGGCCCTGATAAAGGTCTTTCAGAGCTGTAAATCATACCATTAAATCTGCCACTAGAAACAGAGGCTGTTTGAAGAATGAAAAGAAAAGAAAACACAGAACTGAATCACTACTTACAGGTTTCTGCTTCGTGACAGACCTTAACTATCACATCAGAGATGACATTTATTCTTTGAATTTGGCACATTTTCAAAAGTCAGACTGTTGGCTTATGACCTAACTTGAGAAAAGTCTAAGACTAGGCTGTTTACCACGGCAATGTATCATACAGACACAATATACAATTAAGTACATATGGCTTAAGACAATATGAAGTTATTCACAGGTTTAAAAATATTGATTCACTCACAACAAACACTCCTATTTACAAAATCAGCCTTCTCTCTACATTTTGTTTATGAAGGGGCTACTATATTATTGTGATGATCTTGATTGGTACTAGTTGTAATAAAATGCAGTAAAGCATCTGCTTAGGTTCCTGTATGAATACTTTGATCAACACCTTCTAAACACAGACTTAGAGACATCTAAAACTGACAAGAACAACACAAAATGATATAAAACCTGATAGAGATCTGATGGGTAAACTATGATGTATGGCACACAGAGAAGAATGCCTTCTTAATACTGTCATTATAGAAACTGTCTTACTACTCCAGATCACAATCCCTATCACCTAGGCACAACATCCTGTCTCAACACTGGCCTGTGGCAAATGATCGCAGTAAACAACATGACAACAACAACAAAAACCTCCATATAAAATAATACAAATACAAAGTTATCTTTCATCTTCAAGAAAGATAAAGACTATACAGATTCTTAGAACCTGTCAGAGTAACTTTTAAGACATGCCTCAGAACTTGGGACTAGGAAAAGAGACTATCTACAGCATCAGCCCATTAAATGGCTATTTTGTCTATACAGGACTTCAGTTAAATGAACAACTGAAATATTACTGGACTTCACACAACTGTATTTGATAGAAGCCACATTAGAAGAAAGGCAGACCTGGAGAATAGCCAGAGACCATTCAAGTCCCTGGTGTAAGCAACAGCATCGAAAAGATGGCTACGTTTAGAACCAGCTAACCAAAGCAGACAATTCTGCAGACAGGACACAGTCCTCTTATATGTTAGAAAGATGTTGCATATCTTTAACTCACCCAAAACCACACCTTTTAAAAACACATATTTTGTTAAAATTCTTGCTAAGATTACACTTGTTTTCACAGCATCTCATTAAAATTTCACTATGCATTTCATGCGATCTGAAAGAAAAGTACATGATGTAAATGCAATGCATGCAGCAAGACCACAGAGAAGCACAAGTCAAAGATGAAGCATAGTGTCTGGATATAATACACACTTCAAATAACTAGAAACAAAATATATAATCAATTAATGTAATTCTGCCTATAGCTCATTCCGAGAGCTCCACAGGAAGTTACTACTAAAATCCCAGTTTTACTCTTGCTGAAAACAAAATTAGGAGTTAACGCAATGTCAGTTATACATAATTTAACTAAGATGATGCCTTCAATATTGTACATACTGCCAAAATGCTGCACGGGCAGTAATGAGAACTGCTGCAGGCACAGGAGGATAGATAGCTGTGTGCTTAGTAATCAGAAAGGTTTTGAACATCTGACTGTAACTAGGTACCCTTTATGGCCTACTCTTAGTAATGAAACTTTATAAATTTTTTATTGGATTTGTCAGTTAAACAAATAAACAGCCTGTTGCAGCATGAAACCACCTGATTCTATCCCTCTTATGAATCAATGACCTTCAATGAATAAACAGAAAGGTAAGAAGGTGTAGAGTACATAATCTAGAGTATCTCAGGTTCATTTGTTTGCACACAAAATTGAATGTTCATATTTCATTCAAAATTCTGTTCAGAGAAAACTATTTTCTTCATAGTATAATATTCAATAGTTTTCAATGAATTGGTGAAATATGATCACTCAATCACCTGCACTTCCTTTACTTTCCCAGGCTATTAGAAAGGATCTTTTTTTCTGTTAGTCCTTAAAATTCTTCTGGAATATAATCCTAGAGTCAGCTTAAGTGTAATTAAAACTAGGTTTTTATTTTAAACACAAGCAACAAGGGTAAAACATGACTATTAAACCATTTCTGCTGGTGTTTGTATGTATCAGATATTTTTCCCAGAATTATTTTCCTGTTTTAGCGAAGAAAAAGCATTGCAGTATTGTAAAATCAAGATATACATGAGAGCTTTGCATAGCAAAGAGAAGGAAAGGGAAATGTATTACTAAAAATAAATCTCTGAGGAAATCTAATTTATATGGAAGATTAGACAATTTAACGATAAACATACCTAAAGAAAGGTACATTGCAACAACTGTATCTCAGCAGCGATACAAAAGCACCATGAAGATTCTGCTATGTCACTTATCTGGCCATTTATTCTAAACACAATTATAATGCTTATTCTATAAAACAGCAGGTATTTCACAGTAATTTATCACTAAGATTGGAGAAAGGAACTGAACTAGTCAAATGTAAAATCTCTTATAAATGCAAAGCCTAGAGAGGAGAAACTGTCACTTTTAGGAAACGGAGTTTCCCTCGCTCACTTGTCAGGGGTGACACTGATCCTACATTCTGTTACCTTTACGTATTTCAAAATGTGATCTAGCTGAAAGATACACTGGACCATTTTAGCCTAAGTGACACACACATTTATTTCAATAAGTTGATAATCAGTAATGAATGATATAAAGGAAAAAACTGAAAATGATCACTGGAATTAAATAATCCTGACCCAGATGTGTCATCCAACTATTTCATCAACAAAATACCTTCCTACCATGTAGGCATAGAAAGAATCTATACATTTATTTACTTTTTTAAGACAAATGCTAGTGTGAGTGAAATTCAGTTCTCAAAAAGTCTAGGCAAAACATCTATGTACATCCTGAGCTCCACTTAAACTCTCATCTTGAAATAAATTACTGCAAATGAAATTAATTTTAACCAAACTTTTAAACAACATATAAAAGCAATAATAATTAAAATTGTAAATAAGCTTCCTTTGCTGTAGATCTGAAAGAGGCCAGTAATTCTCAAATAGCTTCTGAAATCTCACCTCTTTTGTAGTCTAATTGGTTACATCAGTAAATTGCTGGGTGAGTGCTTTAAAAGGATGCAGAACAGGAATAGAAATACAGCTTTATGGGAAGTGAGGTGTGAGGCCATTAAATGCATTCACTACATCAGAATGTTTTTAATCCTACTGACCAATTAAGTAAAAGGCATCTTGGAGCAAGTAAATATAATAGTCCTGTTGCTGACTGTAATAACAGACATGGTCATTAATTGTTAATATTTCTTTAGTGACAAATTCCTAAATGCTTCTCCAAATCACATTAGAGGAAATAAGAATGAGCAGGCCAGTCCAAAACAGAGCAATCTGAATATCAAGATTTAAAATCACAGTCAAGACAAATTAGTAGATTTATTTCAAGAAAAACTACATTGTTGACTTCACCGTCTATTAGTGAACAAAAGGATTCTCTACTTTGGATACTATGTGACCTTATTTCCTACTAAAACTATAAATTACACTAACCTAGACTCTTTATTTAGATCTTGGAAATTCCAGAGCTTGCCTACAATTGATGCCATGCACTGGGTCTATCAAAATCACTGTAAGCATGTTTAACTTGGTTGAAATACCTACCTCGTTTATGCCTACTTTAAAGAGCATTTCTTGCCACTAATTAAACTTCCTACAGTATTTCTAAGTTCCTAATTTAACTATGTGAATTAATTAGATCTCAGCTCTACTCCCAAATTCCTTTAATACCACTTCCTCTCCCTTCAGTTGCTCCACATGGAAGAAGAAAGAATATGTACTTTCCTTTATAGAGCAGTCTGAGATCTATTAAAAGAAAACACTATATAAGAGCTCCTTATATTCAGAAATAAAAATCAGCTTTAGTGATTAAATAAAATGCTTGGTAAGTAAGGTTAAGACATTTGTGGTAGCTTTAAAAAACAGAAACAGCAAAACAGCACATTTGGGATATGTAAACGTAAAATTCAGAGTACAAATGAAGCATAACAAGCTTCCAAAGATGCTTATGGAGGAGAGACTAGGCCTAGTTTATATAATATCAACTGCCTAGCTAGTTTGTTTTTAAGATGAGAACTAACTCAGGAATTTGACTAAACAAACAGCAAGGAATTCCCTTCAGAGGTGACCTATGAAATAATTTGGTTTCCATTGTTCAATAATCTAAATCTGGTTACTGTGTTATTGATCAGCATGAGACATGTTTGGATAAACCTGAGATGGATCAATGTCAAACACCAAGTGCAACAACTCCAAACTTTGTGATGATGATCTGGTATGGTCAAAAAATTTAAGTTTAAACTTTTAACCTCATCCCACCAGTAGTCATAGTGTTCTGGCTCTGCTATTTAATAGCTATTTGCGTAAGTGAATAAATATTTATTTTCCTATGTATATGTGGAACATATACTAGTGACTTACAGCCTTAAACTAGAAATTGATCACATATGCTCTTAATCGAGTTTGTAGTTATTAATATAGGTCACCTGTAATAATGAAAAACTTTAATTTGAATTTATACATAAACAGTAAGTGTATTGCTTTTAGGATTTGGGCACTTAAACAAAACATTTCCCCAAAATTGATTGAATTAATAGTCCCTGATTAACTCATGTTAAACTATCATTAATGTTGTCTAGGTATAAGGAACATCTTAAACTCTTTACCTAAAAGACATGAAGTAATATAGAGATGTAGGAAAACGTGAGCGAAAACAAACCAAAAGGAAAGTTAATTCATTGCTCTGTTATCATATTTCTTTGTGCTTTCTCTACTGACATTATAGTTTATTAAAGGTTTATTACTTACTGAGTTACTCCAATAACAGGGTTTGCCCGCCCCCCCCCCCCCCCACCCCCCGCTTTCTTCATAGAAAGACTACCAAAACTATTAGCTTGTGGTTTGAGGAACTCTCACGGAGATTCATGGCAGCAGTAAAAGATCATAAAGGTATATTAGTCTAAGTAGTCTAGATATTTAAAATACACTTGTTCAGAAAGCATGCATCTTGAGGTACAATGAAAGAAAATAAGGAGGATGCCTAGAAACCAAAATTGAAAATATTCTGTGTGTGAGAGCTTTGAAAGTAACATCCTCTTGGTTTATGATACCTTTGACTTCTTAAAACTAGCAGAACGGAAACAATTTGGCATGACTTAGAGACTTATAGGTAGAAACCTACACGTATTACTCACCCCTAAAAACTGGCTTCTTTGCTATTGCTATTACACACAAAAAGAACACACATATATAGCTATATACATATATCTGAAGATGGATGTATTCTCTTGAACTAGAAAAGAATAACATATATTAACATATGTATATATTTGTCTTAATTCATATTGTTTGAGTGGAAGATGTAAAATAAAATGTTATGGTCAGAATATTGTTATTTTTTTATTTATTTATTATTTGGATAGATTTCACCACACTTAAGTCCTACAAGAGATAGTATTATGGCAATGTCTAAAGACAGTACAAATTTAGGAACCTCTAAAGCTAATGAAAGAACAATTGCAATTTTGTTTGTTAGAACAAGTTATAATACTCAGCAATGTTTATAAATAACAAAACACGTAATAAATATTACTGAAGTGGTTTTAAACTGAAATTACAAACTGCCTGCTTACTTATGCTTAGATTTAACTATATGTCTCTTGCTGTCAATAGGAACAATACACGTTTACTTTTCTTCAGAAGAGAGGAAAAACCTATACATTTGAAGGAAATGTACTGGACTACCACTAGCTTTTGAATTGGAGAGGTCTTTGGCCATCAAAACCATTAAAGAGTAATGTTAAAACCTGCTGGAGACTGGAACTTTCAGGTCTACGTTCTGTCTCATATCAAACACAGATAAGTGGTCCCCTGTAATTTTTATGACTACGGTGTCAAAAGTCTTCCATCCAAATCGCAATAAATATTGTAATGAAGTCTGGAAGCAAGGCCATTTGTACTTGCTTCGGGCTGAGAATTAAGATAGCCTGTTTCTAGTTAGACAGTGATTAGAAAGATCTAACGTCCATGGTAAATGGTTTCCTGTTCTGAGTACTTAAAACTAGTTTTAGTAAAATTGACTTCCTGAAAATTTTCTTATATCTTCTCCAATATATGAATTCGAATTTTATACTTTTTGTTTATGGTGGGTTCTTCACAGACTGTCCGCTAAGTAAGTATGTTTACTTCAAATGAATTAAGAGCCTTGTCCTGCAGGTAACTCTCTGTACTCACATATTTTTATGCTGATGCAAAGCCTGTTATATATCAGTACGTACAATGCAGAAACATGTTACCAAAGACTTTGGGGAAACAGAGAGTGATATATCCTCCTTTACTTTCTCTAAAACAGAAAGGCTGCAGATTTATATTTCCCCCCCTTTCAATTTCACTCATTATTTCAATTCACAGAGATAAATTAATGTTACTTTTGTTTAAAAAAAATCTGAATTCAGCTTAAAAGTATTTACAGATGCATTTTCATTAAGATTTCAAACCTAGGTTCTTTGCCTATGAATTACGTTTAAACTTGGAGCTTAAACATCGACAAAAAATGTGAAAATCAGCTATACCTAATTAATTCAGAATTCAAACATAGGCAATTCCCATAATACTGTGTGTTGATTCTTCTGAAAGATAAAACATGGCAAATTTTTTCCAAGCTTATTATTACTTTACGCAATAACATAAACCAAGATTAGTTGAGAATGTAATTACAGAGAATAAAGCTCTCTGTATGAAAATGTATATTATAATTATTTGAAGACAAATTGAGAGTCTTTGCTATTCAGGTTGGTCAGATTGGCCAAATAAAATGAGTGACTTTGGAAAAACTTCTCCATCATCTTCTTTTAGATCCTGTTAAAGAATGTAAGACTTTGTGTAGATGGCATACAAGTATTTTGATACCTAACTTACCTAACTTCCACTAAGTGCCTACAAACTCCCATTAAGACACATTCTGAGAAACTATTTTGTGTAGGTAAGCACAGAACTACTTAAGAAAACAGAAGCAGACACATTTGATTGCAAGCAACACCCATAGGCAGGAGGTAGATGTCTAAATACATTTGTGGATTTGCACCTAAGTCTCTACTGGGAATAAAAAATGCTAATCAAAATAAGAAATTATGAGAGTATTGTAAGGAATTTTATGTTAAAAAATTCTTATTTTAGATAAAAATACCTTGATTTGGAGAACAGATAGTGAAAAGTGGACACTTCTTAGTAATCTTTGAGCTATTCATCAGTCTGAGCATAACTTTTTTCCTGTTTTACAATGCATGGCTTGCCCACACTTTCCCATAAATCGCATATTTAGACTGCAATTTTCTGTTTAGTGGGTGCCTCCTGATATTTCAAAATTTGACCTTTCATTGTTTGCAGTATAGTAATGCTCTCTCTCACCTGTTTTTCTGCCTATGAAAAAATATCAAAGTTACATCTCGGTAAACTAGATACAAATTTAAGACATCTACAGTGATACACTTGTTGGAGGCTTGTTCCAACAACTCCCCTGGTCATCCCCAAATTCCTAAAATAATCTGTACCAGCTTTCTGCAAAATAAATCTTAACAGAATATTTCATGTATATTAAGTCAGAAAATCTGAACATGAACTCTTCATTCGTATGCTCTGAACATATTGGTGGACAATGCACTCAGTTCTGGACCTTGCATTCATGTGTATAGCACTCAGAGTAAAAAAAAAGGTAATAAACAGACCTCACTACTTATACTTCTATACTTGTTGAACTAAAGATGGTGCATTTAAATCTGTATTTGATAGAATAAATATCCCTTTTTGTGTTCCTTGACAAAAGCCATGAATTATTAATTTCTGCCATTGTATTCACTGAACAACTGTAATTGCAAGTAAACGCTCAAGTTAATGAGAAAGGAAAAGGGTTTCTTTAAAAGAATTAATGAAACATTTCCACAAAATCTTTTCATATACCAATAATGTCTCATAATTCTTTATGAAGCTGCACCTCCATCTTTAAATCTCATTAATTATAAAAAATGAACACTCACCTATGAAAGGTTTTGGGTGCTATTTAAAATCCGAACACTGCTTTGGATAGCATTTGGGAACATTCGTCATTAAACATGACTAGTTCATTGAAGTCACTTTCACCTTAATCTCAATCTTTAACCTTTTATCAACAGATTGGCATATACTAGTGCTTGGGTAGTTAATAGTTTCTTTTTATGTTTGGGGTGTGGTGGGGTTTTTTTGTTTGTATTGGGTTTTTTTTTGGGGTGTGTGTTTTTTGTTTCGTTGGGTTTGGGTTTTGTATTTTAATTGCTGAAACTGCTGCTAAGATTTTACTCTAGACTGTAAAACAGATGAAGAGTGCCTTTTCACTGATAGTGGGCAATGTACATGAAAGTTCTATAAGCACATATGCAGCAGCTCATCCTTGACAGCCTTCTCACCTCAGAGGTTGTAATGGTGGTCAACATGAAAAATTGAAATACTTGAATAATTGAAAATTTTCACCAAGATAACCAGCAGATTTGAACTCTATGTCATACTCTACACTACCAGGAAGAATCACCTTTCCTCTTTCCAAAGTTTTTGTCTCTGTAGAAAAGTTGAAGCATTCTGACCAGCTGATCTACTCTGTCAAGGCACCTTTGTGAAATGCAATAATATAATATTACTTTGAATAAAACTGACATGTTATTTAGGAAGCTTTTATTCTATGTAGCCACGATTGGGTTTACAGCATGTCTAGAATTATTGTATCACTTCATTTCTATTGTTAGTAGTACCTTTTCAAATATTCCTTGAATTATGTTAGTCTCTTTTTCCTCCTTGTGTATATCTTTAAAATAGGAGATGTCTATCATCCAGTACAGTACTACAGAAGTTTCTTCTTCAGAACCTTCCAAAAAATCTGTTTTATCTTAGCTTGAAGTCTCTATATACAAAGTGGAAAAATACATCAACTATGGTATCAGTGTTCTCCCATTCTGTAATTTTATGTGCACAAAAAAAATTATAAAAAAAGTAATAGCTATGAATGTGCACAGGATCATTGCTAATTTCTTCAGAGCTGTGGGTATTAAAATACTGTGTTATACATGCTTATTTTGAGAAATACCTGTATCTTGTATAGATATGTCTATCTATACTGATAGACATATTTTGTGTACTTACATATTAATAAATCCTTTATATATTTTTATATATTTTATATATATATATTTTAATATATATAATTTTATAAATTATTAATGGTGACAGCAAGGAGCTTGAATATTAGTGTTCTTGAAAGGACATAAATTGCTCAGGCAATCACCTTCTACTAGAACTATGAAAAATATAACAACTCCCCCTCCAAATTGTTTGCAGTTATGCAACTGAAAAGAGATTGGTTTAATCTGAATAAAGGTAATATATGCCCTTATTTGTCAGCAAGTGAGTTCATACGGACTTCATGTGCTCTCATTTCAGAGAAATACACCTGCTGTCGGGTACTTCCAGTTATGTTAGTCATCTGTGATGAAGATTAGACATAATTATGTTGGTAGGATATACTGTAAATGACAATCAATGAGCATGCCAGTTTTCTTCTAGATGACTATTAGTCAGAGACGAAAAGAGCCACAGAACTGTAAACACTGCTCTCAGTTTATGATTCTGTGGTTTGTATTTTAGAATCTTTTCCATTTTTGCCTCATGTAATCACATCAACTCCCATTACCAAATAGGGAGATGCATTGACAAACTTGCAAAGAATTGTCTCCTGCTTTCGTAGTTATTTCAGGATGAATATGCTTTTGTAGTTATTTCGTGATGAATACTATACAAAATATTATTAAATTGCTTCAAGAAATGTGTGTTGTAAAAGAATAAGTAAATAGGCAACTTTCCTAAAAGTCCTGTGTCTAAATCAAGTTTAATCCATCCATGACAAGTGAAACAGCTTTATGCAAGAATACTTAGCCACTGCACTCAGTTATCATAAATCCTTCTAAAATACATGTCAACCATTTGTTGGTACTGGAATCATGGGAAAGACATCACACATTAAATTACTACCAATAAAAACTATGCTTTTTGCTAAGTGTTTAATAAAAAAAAAACTTTTCACTCTTTTCTAGACTACCATTTTAGTTTAGTATACTCTATTTAAAATAATATAGAAAAATATTTAAAATAATATAGAATACAGCTTCTGTATTAGTAAGAGGAAATGTGTAGTTTCTTACACTAACACAGTTGCATATATCTTCAATGGTCTGTAGATGTGAGCTCACATTTTAGATCACTACATATATAGAATCATAGAATCATTTAGATTGGAAAGGACCTTTAAGATCATTGAGTCCAACCATAAATATGAAATCATTTGGTTGTAAATTCAAACTTCAAGTGCACATTAGAAATTAATTTTAACAGTGTATGTTTGAATCAGAAAGGCCAGTGTAGAAGACATGAAGGGTAAAAATGTAGTCTGTGGTTTTGTTTCCAAGCCAGATTCAATTTTTGTTCTGGTTTGTGTAGAAGACTGGTTTACAGTGATTCTAATGCTGATTTAAAGCCAGGTGCCTCTCTCCAGACACTGTCCCAGAGAAGCAGTGCATGCATGTTAGATTTTGTTAGGCCAGCAAAGAGGAGACACAAATCATTCCACGTGAAGGAAAGCATCTCTATACATTTTCAATGGTCTGCATTTTATTCTTAGTTGTCGAAGGGATGCTTCCTGCGTCTTGAATAGGTAAGATGTTGACAGTATGCACAGAATTCCACCTAAGCAGACATGTAAGACTGTGACAACAACAACAAATTTTATATGCAGAAAGTTATCTTAAACAGAAAGGTAACTGGTATCACTGTTTTCCTACATGCTTGTCTCTAAGAGGACAAAGATCACTTTTCACAAGAGCTATGAGGGCAAAAAGGTATCTCATTATATGGTATACTTACTATTAGCACTCGACAGAGGCAGAAACTATACCACTTTTAGTAACACTGACAGAAGTGGCGTCTTCCCCTCAACCTTGATTTCCACATCTCTAAGAGTTTGAACGCAGTCCGCTTCAGAAAGAAAGCACTTCAAAAATTTTAATTAAAAGTCAGATTTAATGTGTTTATCTTCCAGCTGCCCATTTACTGGATCATGGGGTTTACATTTGATTATTGGTAACTGTAACCATGCAAACTGTCTTAATCCATCCTGGCGTTATCTAAGCAATTGCACATTGAGAGGGAGAGCCCCTAACTGCTACATATGAATAAAATCTACTTATTGTCCCTGTCGCCCCAACTCCTGTCTTCCTTACAGGTTTAGATAGAAAGACTGAATAATATATTAGCATTTTTCTGATGTCAAAATTTATAAGGAACCAATATGGAATAGTGGTAACAAACAAGGATCAGTTCTTCAGAGTATATATGTACTACTTTAAAATTTTTGGATTTCATAAGGATTAATTCAAAGAAATGGAAAATTCCCATGTATCACTGTTTCCTTTCCTGATCCCTCTTGACTCCTGCACACTTTTGGCAGTTGCTGAACTGGACTTTTCAAAATATTCTGAAAAGGGTGCAGTCTTCACATTTGCAGCCTGTCTACAAACAAAAGCTATCATGAATGATAGAACTTAAACGGCTTTAGCAAGACAGATAAGCTTGTTTGGAAGTCTATAAAAAACAAAGGCTGAATGTGTCTGATCATGAAAGTAGGATTAAAAACTATATTTAGACCTAATTTAAGTAAATGGGCACTAATACACAAAGGTATTTGCCTGCTTAGAAAGGCTACATTTCTGTTTAGAAAGTCTACTCTGAAAGTTACTTTAAGCATCCATTATAAAACCCAAGCACCTAATACATTCTGTACAGTAACAAGAATTTCTTCATCTAAGAGCAGCTTCCAACTGAAGTAAATACCTGCTTTAAAACTTCAATAGCTTTTATAATACTGTTTGCATGAATACAAATTCTTAAATAAAATAAAATAATCAAGTAGAAAGTTTACGGTGTATTTACATGTCATCAACAGGCATCATTGCTTGCTGTTATAATTCAAGGACAATCAATGCTATACTATTGTCATTAATAAAAAAATGAGTCAATAGGCACAAACTTTTAATAAAAGCCTAATTATGAGTGTCTTTTTGAATGAAACTGAAGATATTGAAAATGTTGACATTGGAGATGTGCCCTTGACCCAAAAGCCAAGTATAAGTCAATAATCTATTATGATTTTCATTTTGCAGAAGTAGTGCCATTATTTCAAAAGGTTTCAAAAATCAATTTAGCATTTAGTATATCTGTGTAATAATGACATCCTAATTAAAAATCCCAATCTGAATAGCACACAGGATAATGTTTAATCTCTAATCAATGAGCACTGAGAGAAGTTATAGGTGCAATAATCTTTCTTAATGAGGTTTACTGTTTTTCCACAGATTACATATTCCTTCATATTTCTGATAGCCACTCATACTCTGAGAAGATATGCATGCAGAAATTCTCCAACTAAAATCAGTAAAAATGATTACAAGCTATTTAAAGAAAAATAATGAAGAAAAAGATATCTTTGGCTCGTTATGGATTAAGCTGCTATTAGTACATAGGGAACTTGACTGGTAATTTTTTAACACACAAGATCTCCAAATTGAGCAGCCACCTCAAAGTTAATGTGATTACTTATACATCCCTACATCCCTGTCAAGCTACTTATAGGATGAAATGTATATGAGATTCTTCCCATTTATCAGTAAGAGTGGCATTATATTTGAGAATTATTTATCAATTTTTAAAAAATAATCCTTTCATTGCCCATGTACCTTTATTAATTTGAAACTGCAGATTCTGCATAACTACCAAAAAATAAATTCTGCATAAAATATCTCACACAACAATGAATACATTTCCTTACAAGTGTTCTTCAGTGCACTGGATAGCTGCTCAATTACCTGTGTGTCAAATGATTATCTGAGAGCTCAATTTCATCTCCATTACCCTTCTCCCACCTCATATTTCAGTTATATATGCTACTGAAGTGTTAACATGTCTTTGAAGCTGCTATTTCTTCAGTTAATTTCCAACTAAGGGGTGCTAGAGTAACAGATGTCATAATTATTCAATTATTATGCTCATTTTACATTCATTCTTTCAAGGCTTTGTATAAGATGGGCCCACTGGACATTAATTTCAGGAGCAGTGCAATCTTATACCACTACAGCCTGCTGTAGTCCTTCTCATGTCTGAGTAAATGAAGTCTAATATATGAGACTATTGCAGAGGTCTGTCAAGTTTTTGTCTTATAAATGCTCAGATTGGTTCAAACACAGGAAATGTAAGTATATAGCCACATTTTCTATTCTGTGGCTTTCTGTTACTTTGTAAGAGTGTGCTGATCACTGTATCAAGCATTACACATTTTTTTAAATAACAAAAAACAACATCAAAAACCAAGAGTTGCAATGTAGTCTGTTTTGAACATTATTAACAAACTTTATTAGCGAGTTGCTCAGGGGCTCGTAGCACCATCCATATAAACTGAAAGATCATCCGCAATAACCACTCCAAGCAACTGAAACGGCAAGAAATTGTTCCTAACAGTTTAAAATTACTTTAAAAACAGATCCGTGCTACAGCACACACCAGTAAAATGGTATCACAGTTAATGAGGGCTCACAGAACCCCACAACTGAGAATAAAGACTTTCATGCTACATCCCCATAAGTACTACAGCACAACTTTTCACTAGGATAGCATGGAGATATGTATGGAGATAGAATAAGAAAAAACAGGGGTAATCAGTTGGCATAAGACGTCCTCTAAGAACTCTGGGAGAAAAAATAAAAACATGCTTAATGCAACATGCAAAATATATCTATATGGTAATCCGATCAATCAAAACAAACAAACAAAAAAATCACTTTGTAACAATGCACGTTTTAAATTCAATGTAGTACTAGTCTGCATATTTAATTTTCTTCTTTAAATGTATACCAGATCCCTGACCCCATCCTCAAGGTCACTGAAAATCTTAGATGTTTTAGGATTTTCATTAACATTCTAAAACATGGGAAGTCATATGTAGTAAACAACAGGAATAAAGGATTTGCTATAGAAAAGGAAAGCAACATTAGCCCCCAGACTGCAGATGCAAAAGGATGCCAAACAGACCAAAAGCTGCTAGTTGAGGTTTGGAATAGAACTTCTCCTTCCTCCTTCCCCTCCACCAATCTGGGATACTAGAACTATTCTCAATATGTGCATATACACGAATTGCATCTTGTTCTTATTTTCTAAAATACTGATTAACTTCTATATGCAAGAAGCTTTTATGCATCAGAAATTAGTATTTTTATACGCTATACCCTCAGGGTGTAGTACAGTATAATCTATACTTATGCGCTTTTTCATGTAATGTGGTTGCAGCCAAAATGGGAGAGCAGCTATGAGAAAATTAAACAGAACAAGAGCTGCCATGTGCTCCACAATTAAAGGAAACACTAAGTAGCAGCAATGGGAATTAAACAGGACACTGTGTTATGCCAAAATACCAAATGTGAACCCAAAATATCTGCCAAGCCTGCCCTATTTGTTACAATTTTTCCATATTTCGGTAAATTCATGTAATTATGTACCCTGCAGTGGTAATGGGATTGTGCTTTAGTCCTTTTGCAGCGTATGCTGTTGGCACAAATATCCTCTTTGAGGGAAAAAAACCCAACTTGGCCAAGATTACATATGTTGATTTTATATTGGCATCCTGACTGTGCCTAACAGCTGGTCTTAAATGTAATGAAACTGTGTTGGATTTATTCAGTTAAACAACTTTTGCAGACTCTTTAAGCATATGTATTTCTTATAGCTCCCTATGTTTTTGAATCTGCTTTGATCAGAGCAGCAACAGTTGCACTATTTTTCTTAACATTTGAAATGTATCTGTGCGCCAAATAAGTATATTTAAGATTTATTGTCATCTTATACTCTATGACCCCAGGAACTGCACCCACAAATCTCTCATGACTTTTTCATGTATGTGCTTAACAGAAGGTGTGAAATGAGCATGCTCCTGCTGGTATTTTTTCCACAATCACTAAGGTGTTCAACAGTTTTACAATCACAAAGATGTTCAGAACTTCTTTCTTTTTTTTGTGTGTGTGTGAAAGACACTGTGGAAAATGCACCACTTTTTTTTTTTTTTTGTGTAATAGCTGCACATTGGATGATTTTGTCGGAAGTACTGCAACATGTGAAATATTTTCCACAACAGTGGGAATACAGATGCAGTACACCAGCCATATTCCAAAGATAAGTCAGACCACCTCCAGCCAGAGAAACCTACCATTACAATGTGTCTCCTAATCCAAAGCAACTGTTGATATGCACAAATGCTGAAATAAGTTCAATATTTCTGAGCATTTTTAGAAGTCCTTTGAAAGCAGTAGCAGCTATTGAAACTGAAGACAGATTCTAAACCGCTGTCTCATAATCATAAGCAACTACATCCTGCAAACACACAAACATACTTAGAAAGTAGTAGAACAATCACGAGGCCAAGTTTAAATATACTAAGATCGCATGAACTGTAGCATCATCATTGTGAATAATTTGTAAAATAACAATTTATTCAAAGACTGTTAGTATACATTTTGCCATCTATAAACAAAAAATTTCAAATTACAAGTTCTAAATGCATAAAAGTGATACTCAAGAACACAGCAATATCTGTATCTCAATCTAAAATAGGAGTTAATGAAAGATCAATAGAAGGTGGTAGTGCTAGATCCCATTTTAAGGACAGAAATCTCACTTTTCAAAATGTTCTAATGCTCCAGTTATCTATCAACACTGTCTTATTTGTACACTCAGCAGAAGATTTCAGGTCCTTTAAAAGGATGGGGATAGACTGAGAATTATCACTGCTCAAGTAAACAGACTGATAATTTTGCTAATGCTTCTCAAGGGAATTGCCACTGTCTGTACAGGTATGCCTCCACTATATACATAGGAAATTCTCACATTTCTAAGAAAGAAAACCTCTCGATAAGTTTTGATCTCCTGCATAATGCAGACCACCTAACCTCACTGTATAGGATTTTTAGTAGGAGACAGTTTTTAAAATTATTATTTTTATTTTTTGAAAGAATAATCTTCATTGTAAGTCCTGACAAAAGTTTGCTATATCTTGTTGGCTTTCTCTAATATGTTCAAACAACAGTGTTATTCACTCTCACATTCTAATCTCCTGAACAAATTAAGGGAAGAAATCAGTTTAACAAAATCATACAAATATTTATTTTCCTCAAAACAGGGAGATTAAAGTGCATTAACCATCTGCCCCATCACCACACCATAAAAAGAAAACTGAGCTGGTCCAAAGACTGAGACAGCCTAGACTCACCTCTCCATTGCACAGAACTTCACATGACTTGGAGTGTTAAGACTTTGCCAGTGACATGGACAGTAGGACTGAGTGCACCCTCAGCAAGTTTGCTGACGACACCAAGCTGTGTAGCATGGTCGATATGCTGGAGGGAAGGGATGCCATCCAGATTTATCAGAAGTAACTACAGGAGGTCTTTATCTCTTGCAGTAACAATGACACTAATGCAACATTTATTTTAGGAGAAACATGAAACAGGGTGTATGTTCATAAAGATTTGTATATATATTTATAATTTTTAAAAAATATGTATATATGTATCTGTGCATATATTTACATATGCGGACTACATTGTAAAGGAGCAAAGCCTGTACCTTCCTGACCAGAAATGCTCACTCTCCCAATCTTTATGGCTGCACAGTGAAAGTACTATTATTCCTTACATAACTATTGTAGTATAGCTGTGCCTGGTGATACAGTATAAACTTCATTTTTCTGTATCTAATAGTACATTGCCTCATATTAGAGGCAAGTGTTGTATATCTTTTTATAAAGATTCATAATTTTATCTTACTGTAGATTGTTTGACTTTCAACTTTTTTTTTCCCTACCATTTTTACAAAAGCTGCTTCTATTATTCATCTTCAGTGGAAATATTTTTAATCTGAGTTCTGGTAGGAGCAACTACTCATTTAAATTGATATGGCATATCTACCTATACACTGCATTCAAAGAAATTATCTGATAGTCTTTTAATTGTGCCAGAAATCTGGGGGGAAGGGGGAGTGGTGAAGGAAGCAGGTGAGAGAATTTTCATGAAACATTTTAGCAAAACTATGAATCATTTAGGGAAAAGGAATGGTTTTGTGAATGGTAACTTAATCCTATAGTACTTCAGCATGCCAAGGCACTAATCTTTTTTGTATAAGAGATTAAAATCAGGACTATTTCAATGTTACTTTATCTTTTCTGCATAAACATAAATATTGGATTCCTGTTCTTAATTTAGTTCAATAGTCTTCTATGTATGGCCAGAAAAAAAAAATTCAGATATTACCACTGGCCTTAAAATTTGATCCAACTTTTTTAGTAGCAATTACTATTCCCATGACACGTAACCTAGTTTAACAATTCATAGTAGCAAGCACACTATGGATGCTTCGCTTCACAAGAATATTAGAAACAGGAGAAAAGTTCATGGAATTTATTCATTAAGAAAATAGGCTGGCAATGAATTGAAATGATTCAAAACTGGTTCTGGAGTTTTAGTTTAAACATGAAGAACACATGGCAATTATACACCTATTCAAATAACTTGCTGTTCTGTACCCATTCAGAATACCAATGCTGGAGACGGAGAACTTCTAAAACACTTAGCTTGTTTCCTTAACCTGGGTAACAATATAATATTTTCACTGGTGAACAGTTAGCTGTCTGAAAAAGGACTGCCTAAGGCGAAAAGTAACAGCATATCACAACCTTAGTCACATAGTCACATCCAGTATACTGGCTATCTATAACCAGATTTAGACGAATTGTTAGAAAGTACACAAATAATGCCCCCGATCCTCCCTGCTGCCTCCATGTTTTGTGCAACACTTTGAAAATAATGCAGGAAAAATGAGATTTTGAAAGACTGTGTGGCTTAAGCCATCAGTACAAATTTTTTTGTTCCCAATTCATTAAAACCAATGAAAGTTAGTAGTAGTTTAGATTAATCGTGTAGCTTTCCTCCACTGTTTAGTTTCAGAAATTCTGAATTATTAATATTGTAGAATTTCTGTTAAAGATAATCAGTATATCTGAAGATTTCACTTTTCCCAGCCAGAGTCCTGGAAACACTAAGACACCCTAATTGTTCACACTACAGGGAAAAAGCATCAATTTTGGGATGTGTCCTGATCAGTAGCCAACTTCTATACATGGCGGGGGGGAAATCAGACCTTAACCTTCAGTTAAGTTCTTTAATCTAGCAAATCCTCTTAGTGACATTTTGAACAGACTTCAAGTGCATGCTGACCATTCTTCCAAAATTTAGGCTAATAGAACTCAATTTGCAAACACAAACACAACCAAAGTGACTGATAAGTTTTGAAAATCTTAACCAACTGTGTCATTTCAGCAAGCTTACAATTCTTTTTTCAGTTTTCAACTGCATCTATATTTAAATCCACTTACACTTTGACAGCTTGTCTTAATACATCCTCAACGTGTTCACAAAACTTATGCAAGGACGTTCAAACAAGCAATATATAGTTCTGTGTATTAAGAATATTGTAGGAACCAGAAAACATACAGGTACATTTTAAAGTGACTGTAATATCCCTAACATCATATTTTCTTCCTTTATTGTAAGCAGTGACAGAACAGCTCAATGTAGTCCTGCTGCATATACTAGCAACGCTTGGAGTGACTGCACCAGAAGCACAACACAATCAAATCTTGTGAGTCTGTTAAATACCCACACTTGAATAACAAGGTGGCACCCTATTCCACCACTCTTACTAATGAGGTAAATTCTTTTGTGTATTGATTTTAATTAGTTTACTTGTGGAAAAGAAGTCCTACATAGCATGATTAAGGGCAGCAATATAGCCCTGGGTAAGGACCAGACCTACTTTAAAGTCTGACATAATACACAAATTGTCAGTATCATAAAATCTAATTTTACATACATATATGAATGCATGTTTTACTAGGGTTTTTTTTTTGTTTGTTTTAATTTCAATGGTCTGCTTGAAAGTTTAAAAGACTACACTGAACGTATTATAGTGAATCCTAGCGCAAAAAAAAAGTTGCTATATATTAACATAGAACGGACCACTGAAATACTAATTCGAGACTGGAACACAGTGACAAAGAAATTCATAAAAGTATTCACAACTGAGAAGTTTATAAAATTGCCTGTAGCTGGGAGGAATTCAATGATACATACAATAGGAATTGTCTGTACTGAATATAAAATTAGACCTTCATTTCACTGATGCACTTAGATGAATACCTAATTTCGTGATGCTTCTATTTGTGTAGCTATTACACATATATATTATTCTAAGCTGCATTTTATAGGGTATGATAGTTGTACCCACATAAATTACTGAAAGGACATATCACCAAAGATTAGTTCTGTACATTAATGACTAAGCATTTCTAGAGGACGTATCACCTAAAATAGATTCACACTTATTCAGTAACAGTTATTTTGTTTAACAAATAACAAATACCTTTTTTTATGACTAAAGTCATTCCGAATTTTTAGTTCTCAAATGAATTACTTCTTCATTCTGTTCTATAAGGCTCTAATCATTTAACCTTGTAGGTGCACTTCAAAAGCTTTAAGAATCTTACATTTGATTTCTGGGAAGTATTTTCTTGTTAACATCTAACATATGTACCCTGTAGGCATGATTCACACAAGTCTCTGGAATTCTAAGGAAATGATGATCAGTCACGGAAATGTGTAAAGATTCAAGAACTCCGGCAATTTTCACTTCAAATGTTGTCAGCGAGTTACTATTATAAAGTAATTTTCTCACCATATCACTGAAAAATGCTATGTACTGTGCAGCTATGAGAAAAGTTACACATTTAATGAACTATATCACCTGAAGGTATATTTCCTCAAAGTCAATAACTGAATCTGTTACATTCAGAGAAATGCTAATTATAGGTAAGAGATGCTCGATATGTCCTGAATAAAGTTCATATCTTGACGGAGGAAGCAGGGTAGAGAAGGGAACTAGCCAATCAGCAGACAAAATATGTGCCTAAGTGTTCTTAGTCCTAATTAATCACAGAAACCATGCTCCAACAATAGTCTAAATATCAGCAACATATTTTTGTTTAATACCATCCTTGGGAAGGCCAACTTGCACATCTAATAATAACACATATATTTAAGTAATTGATTGGCTGTTTTTCAAAAATTGAAAACTAACCCTTGAATCACTAAAGAGCCGGTAAAAATTAAAAGTAATGAGCTCATTTCAATAAAAATTTATGAGACTGATTTCATGCTGACAAAGTGGGTCCTGCAGGCAGTAGCCCTCCACCTGCCTGCCAGAAAAAGAAAAATCCTCTATTTCAAAATATTTTAATGAGGTATTAAAATATAGCTACAACTGTATAGGTAAGCTGAAAGGATTCTGTGCATCTTTAAGATCACAAGTCTTTTACAGAAGAATTTTCTGAAGAAATCAAAAATAATATTTGTCAGCAGTAATTACTCCAGATGGAAACTTCTCTTCGAGGATGTATTAATAATATGCATAATGAGTGATGACACAACATCAACTGAATCCTCCCAAATAATTTTTATTAAACTATCATGTAACTACATGATAAAATGCAAAAGTAAAGCACAAAGAAACTAAGATAAAGAGTCCAACTCACATGGACCAAAGTAAGAATACTTGCTTATTTTCCTCATGATTAGACAAAGGTAGTCTTAAAATGGAGAACTGCAGCAGCCTGAGCTCTGATAAAGGACTATCATATTCATAAACATTATGTACTGCTACATGCAAAATATCTGATTCACATACAATTATCTAAGAATCTAATAAACAAAATAAAGCAATAAACGAGACAAAACCAAAGGAGTCACTTTAAATCTGTGCTCCTGGAAGTATCCACCAGTACAAATCCAATTACTAATTCTATCTATTTTCCAAACAGTACAAATGTCTGTTTACATATTGTAACGGTATGCATTTCATATAAAAACCAAAAAGTAGCATTCTTAATTGATGTTTGTAAGAATTTCATTAGCTTGAAATTGTCAATATGAGACACTGGAAGTTTAAAAAATAAACTACTTTGATTCAGTTTTAGGTTTAACTGTAATTTAAAATATTGTGCAAATTATTGTACAAAAAGTGACCTGAACTCATAAAACATAACTTCTGCATTCATTTACACATGAAAGCCACAGTAAAAGAAAAATATAAATCTACGTTTTGACAATATAGTATGAAGAACAGATGGTATATAGTACACATCATATATCCTTAATAATCAAACTGTGTGTGTCAAGATACCATTAAACAGTTATTGATCAGTTAAAGTAGGCAGAAAAAGAGAGAAGTTGGGGCTGGACTTCCCCATAATGATGGCCCACAAAGGGACAAGATAACTTCTGTCCCCTGGATAAACTCCAGACATAAGAGATGGGCAGAGAGGAAGAGATGTCTGCAAAGTTGAAAGATGATATAATCCTTAGAGGAGGAACTTGGAGGCAGCTTTAGGTAGCCAGTTGTATTGAAGAAGTTGTTTTTAGTGTGGATCTGACCTATAGTGCCACTTCTCACAACTTTTATATGTCAAAACTAGAAATCCTAAGGAATTCCCTCCAGTAATCATGAACAAAAGTTGGCAACTAAAATATTTGTAGAAGGCATCAAAAGAACCCTTCGGAAACTTTAAGACAAATATTTCATTACGATGGTGCTTCTTTTTCAAGCTAGCTTTATATTTCCACCACCATTGATGCAGATACCAATGCTAAACCGGCAAAGGGATGTGTCACTAGAGTAGGTATTGTGAGAGGCAGCTAAAATATTAATAGAGCTTTCTGAGGAAAAAAAAAAAAAAAAAAAGTAAATCATTTCAGCCATTCTCTAAAATGTTTCCCCCTCCACATACACTCCTCACATATGAAAATATGTTTATGTACAATACATACAAATTATTTTTACAACAACAAAAGATTAGTCAAATAATTTTCAAAAGTTATTCACTTGAAAATGGGCAATATAAGAATAATTGTGATTGTGAAGAAATCCATTCAGAGTTGTGGTGTTCCTGACTGCAGTTACTAAGCAAAGTGATTAAAAAAAAAAAAGGGGTTAAGGCACCTGATAAATAAACTATTTCCACTTCCATTAATTACTTTAGATATTAATATAAAAAGAAAACATGCTAATGTTTTGAAAACTGATGGATATCGAATGTCCTTTAAAACCTGCACCGCAAGTCTCAGGAGGACATGGAAAAATAAGTGCTACTTTAAAAGATATTAAAAAAAAAAATAAAAATCAGAAGCATAATGTGAAACTGCAGTAGCATAGATATAATTTATATTCATGTCTTTGCAGAAGCAATATATGTATTAAAAATGTGCCTGCTATAAAATCTTGGAGTTTTAGAGATCTTCACATTGCAACCATGCCACCAACAAAACCAGAGGCTATTCTCAACCAACTTGCACATTAAGAATGTTACGTTCTTTATCACTTTCCCCATATTCTTTTTTCTATAGAGGTTTGATTTCTTCTAAATTCGGAATCAGGATTTCAAAGTACAGAACGTTGCTAACTGATTAATGGAACTCATGTTTGCTTATATGTTCACAGTAATATTGAACTGAGATTCTTTTGGTCTCTGAAAACCTGCCTATAAGTTAAGCTTCTTATTCTTCTGTGAGATAAAGTAGGTATTTGAACAGATTTAAACACAATATATATTGAAATCTGTACTCACATATACAAGAGATATTCAGAAAAAGTAGAGAAATGTTGTCATCTCAAGTAAAATAAAACTTGATCTACCCCACTACCAAATCCATTTCTTTTAGTAAAGTGGAACTTTTAGTATTACACTGTTTTTCTTCTTTGTACTGTTGTTGACACTCTCAGAACCATCTTCAAAGCACTGTACTCTTTTGTGTGGTGTAAAACCAGTATGCTTCCAATTTTGCCATCAATCATCTTTAATAGCATATGCTATTAATGTAATTTTGTTATTGAAGATTCCTAAATCTATTCAGTGGTTTGCACAAGACAATTACGGTTTTTTTTTGTTATATGCATGCAGGCAATCAGATAGCGCCTTTTTAAATTAGAGCAATTAAACATGGTCATTATAAATGGTAGATTATTAAAAAAAATCATGAAGTGTCAATATGACATTCTTTGATTTAAAATAAAATGGTAACAGAATGGAGAGATGCATTTTAATGATTTCATTTCAAAAGTGTACTTGAAAAATCTGCTTTATGAAAGCTTGTTGATGTTGGGAAACGTTTTCCACAGCTTTTACAGTGCTATGGACAGTTTTACAGATATTTCCTAAAAATCTTCAAAACCCACTGGAAAGTTTTTCCAACACAAAAAATTCCTCTATACATTATCTAGAAAAATAATTGGAAGTACAGTCACTTTCCCAGTACTAGTGATTTTTTTCTTTTTTTTTCTTTTTTTTTGCTAATGACACTAGCGCAAAAAACAAAAAATCAGCACTGGTACAGTAAGATCTGTTTAGTCAACATTAAACAAATTTCTACATCTTCGTATACCAATGAAAATTCAACAAATTATGCATATTTTTGCCATAAGATGTCAAACAGCTACATTATTTAGACAGACCACTTCTTTCTCTGTTGTCTTCCCTCTTGCTGTAGCTGGTTACTCCCTGTCTACCCTTGCAATATCAAAACCACTCATTCAGAGACGAACTTAAGCATATGCGTAATGCACACACAGTCCTACTGGTACCAAAATTAATTTAAATCAAAGTTAATAAGTTACTATGCATTAGTGGATAGCATACCATGCTTTCAGTCTTACTGTAACTGTAGTTGATGAGTGTCAGAAAGAATTAAACTTCCTGAGTGTTCCTCCTTCCACGTCGTACCTGGCAGAAGTATGAGGAATCAGAATAGGCATATCTGGATCATCGCCATGTCTGATAAGTTTGAAATATGAATGAGAAATATGAACTAAGAAGTCTGATAGCTTTTTGTGCCCAGATGTTAAAGAATTACAATGAAACATCTACAAATTTTGACATTGCACAAATATATTCCATAGTATGAAAGACCTGTTAAAACTGCTTAAAATATGGTGCAGAATGTCAAGTATAGCACTTCACTCTCCCAGTTCAAAATTTATGGCTGTATCCTGTAGACACCCAGGTAGAGTTTAAGGGAACTTATTTCTACACATAGGGCTTTCTTACTTTTGTTCCTTAGAGCCTTCTAGAGTGCAATAAGCTGAGTGGAGTAAAAACCAGCTGTTTTTAACCTACAGCTAAATTCAACATGCAGACCTTAGTCTGGTATTACTGGAGTCTGAGATCCTTTCATTTACTTCTTTGTTTTTAGGGAGGAATATTTTCTGCAGGAAGTCTATCATACATGAATAAAATAGTGCCAACGGAGTCACTTTACAACCATTGGACATACCTCAAGAAGTTTCCTACCAAATGCGGATTTATACCTAGAAATATATTAAGAAAACCATAAAACAATAAAAGAAGATAAATGTTCGAGTGTGATGTTATTTACCATGCTACTGAATATGAATAAGACACAGCTCTTAACTGTAAAAGAAGTGGTACCACTGATTACTAAGAACAGTAGTTAAGGGTAATAAAGATTGCCCTACGTGTTCTTTTTTGAACTTCACTGTGGCTGATAAGCACAGTCTGCCTGGGGTTGATATAAGCATTTTCCTTCTCCCATCTTAATTTCCATCTCTCCCCTCCCATCCCAAAGGCAGTCATCAAGATCCGAAGAATCCACCTTACAGTATCTCTCTGTGTTCTACCACTGATGCTTGAACCATAACACTACAATCAAGACAAGCAGGGCTAAAGGTATTGTTACAAAAACACCTTTAGTGGCAAATATTATTGCCTTTACATCACTTTCATTGTATGCATTTTTCCTTCAGATACTGTCAGAACTCTTGTTCAGAGCTAGTACAGGATTCTTCCAAGACTGATAGCTATTAGGAATATTTCTCAGTTTTTCAGGTCTACTTTATGTTCAACAAAAAACAAAGCCACCTACAGAATAGAACCTAGAACAGGCAAACTAAATATAAAAGCAGCCCCTGAAAAGGACTTGTTCAAATAATCTGTTTTTTTGGAATGCATAGTTCAAATACAGTAGCTTTAGCTGGCACAAATTATATGGATAAGCAACAGTACAAGAAAGATATCTATGTGGGATATCAAAAAGGGCTAGAAGAAATATCCCCTTCCATCCAAGAACCTCTCTGCACTTTGGGGTCATTAATTCTCTAGACGTAGTTGTGAATATATTCTGGTACGTTTTGGTAAGTAATGTTTAACCCATTTTACAGATGGATGATGTCAACTGTACCCAACCTTATTAGCAGCAAGCCTAATACAGACTTGTATCTACCTGTCACCATAGGTCTCCAGTCCTATTTTCAGAACAATATTTATCAGAGAAAAATATTCAGTACAATTAGCTTTTTCTGCATTGCTTAATTTGAGATATCAAGGGAGTGAAACAACAAAAAAAGAGAGGAATCTATCACCTATATTAATGGATGTTTCAGATCAATTTAACCTGAACTAATATATTTTCTTAATGACAAATCAATGTCAAAAATAATGAAAGAACTTAAGATTCTGTGTTCTTTCCTAAAGTCTTTGCTGTTAAACAGGGCTGTACAGCCTGCCAGTCTTGCATTATTTATTGGCTGTGAATATTATTAGAACCTGTTGTGGTTTACAGTAAAGAATAGATAGAAGCCAATTATTTCTTCTGCATTCTTTCAAGAGTTACACATTTGAAAAGGAAAAGAAAATAGTCTTTACATCAACTAAATAAAATTAAGAACTTCAAAGCAAGCTAGAAATAAACTGCAAAGGAATATACTACCAGTATAATTTTCTGTTATCGGTACAATTTTACAGTTATGTCTACATTTTCTCCAGATGATTTATCTCTTGAGCTCATGACTAGATGCTAAGTTCAAGAATCCATCCAAATAATTCACATTTATTATAGCTTTTTTTATAGCCATTTTGCAACAAAGAAAACTTCAAATGAATAAAAACTTGGCATGAAGTATTACAGCAGAATCTATAGGCAAGAACTCACATGCACTTAGCACTATACAAACGAGCAAAAAGAAGTTCCCCTTCTTATGAAGGCTTTTAAACTTCAGGATGACAGGTGGGTACTGTGGATAAGAGCACAAAAGGTAACAAGATAATCATTAAAATTTATCTCAAAAAGTCATTTTCAGAGGTAGTTCTGTAGTTTTATTTAATGGGTCAAGGACAGAAGTGTTTACTTTCCAGTGCAGCTAGCTGAAATGAGTCTTCCCTAATGTCTGTCTATACCATTTAATTTCCAACTGAGGAATGCACCTTTGACTGTCCCTCAATCCGATAATAAAAGAAAAAGCATCAAAGCTTCCTTTTTTCTGCAGATAAGAGGAAAGTCAGACAACCTATCAGCTAATATTTGGAGATTTTTGTGAGAAAAACAGAAAGCATGAAAAGAAGAATTAAGAGAAAAGACAGAAAAGTTTATTGGCATCAAGTTTGCAACAAAGCTGGGCATGACCATTCCCTAATAAAGGCAGGGATGACAACTCTGCAAGAAACCACTGGTAGAGCAGAGAAACTTAAGGGGTCCTTCAGAGGAAAACCAAGTAATTTCTGTTGAACTCAACAGTTATCAGTGCGTGAGCACAACTAAACAGAAGTGCAGGCAAACAAGTGCAGAGAAGAGGAGGTGGGCTAGTCAATGTTTGTCAGTATTAGAACCCATATGAAGGATTTACTTGCCTGTGTGCATGTGCACTTGTGTGGATGTGTATGTATATGTATTTATAAAAAGATATTTTCAGGGAAAAATCATCTACAACAAAACCCAAAAGAACTTACCAGACTACACCACCATATACTCAATATGCAAAAAATAAAAAAGTATACCGCTGAAAATAATGAGATGGAAAATTACAAAATTGATCAGAGAGTTTAAACAGCAGTAGGGTAGAAACTATAAAGACTGAAAGATCAAAATAAATCAAAAGAATGCATTTAGAGTAAACTGCTAATATGGGAAAAAACCTCATTGGAGTTTTTAAAAACATATGAATTACTAAAGTTACTTTTCCAGATAGGTGAGTTTTGTCCATTTAAAAATATACCCACAATAATGTAAAACAAATAAAAGCACTATGATGTTATAGCTTTCTACATATTCAGCATTTTATTTTTAATTTAGATTTAAATAATTAAAGTTTATCCACCCAGAAGTATAGGAAACTTCAAAAATTAAAAACTAATAGAGGTTGACTGCAATGATACTTTACCTTATGCTATCATCAGAAAGAATAGATTTGCAGTCTGCTATAAAGACTGAGAATTCTATCAGAATAAATAAAGGCTATGAACAGAACATGGATGACTGACTACAGGAATTTGCAAAACTTGCAAGTCTGTTTTTGTTTTTAAAAAAGCCTGTACAAAAATTGGATCCTTAAGACAGAACACACAATTATAGAATTATCTTTAATGTCAAAACATGCCTGTACTTTGCAAGCCCAATGTCTCTTTAAGTGCTGGGTAAAGATGAAAACATTGACTTTTTTTATTGGGGGTGGGGGGAGAATTGCAAGGGGCAGTTTGTCCATCCACAAGGGGCTGTGCTAGGGTTACCAAGCTAATTTACCTTGTGACCTGAGCTAGATTTTTTGAACCCATTCCTTCAAAGGTGAAGAACTAGGTTATTAAGCTTGATTCATTTAAAAGTGCCGTACCAACATAACAAATGTTTTTAATAAGATCTACAGCTCTACCGGGAAAACAGTATAAGAAAATCCCAAGTGCTCCTTTAATGTTTAAAACTTGATTAAATATTTACAGTAGCATAAGACTGAAAAAATCAGAAAGCTCCTCCCTGACTTGATTGCATCAAATCATGTTTATGGTAGCTTATGAAAACTAACAACTTTCACCATTATTAGAAACAAATACAAAAGCTAAATTCAGATATACAAAATTTTGTAATCTTTATTGTGTGTACATGATTCGACCTACTTATCAAGGAAAAAACAGGCCTAGATATACTTATGCTTACTAAAATCACTATTTTGATTTTAGAGACTAAGACATTTGAGAGATAATACGTACTTTTTCCCCCCTTTCCCCTTATATTTCTTCTGGAGTATGAAGGCTTATTTTAGACATCTACCTATCAATCAGGAATTGTGACCTTTGTTTTACATTTTTCAGACTTCTTTTATTGTCCTTCAGGGTAATGAATTTAAGTGCCTTAGACAAATAGTTTTCTTTTCTCAGCTGCCTCCTTATAAATAGTCCATACACTACATGCACAGCTTTCAAATTACTTCAGGTTCTAAACAAGCATTCAGGTGCTTACTCCTTATTAGCATGGCCTTAGGAAGAAAATTTTTCCATGGAAGTCCATGGATCTGAGAGCAGAATTTTGATTGTAGAAGAGTTCCTATAATGCAAAAAGTAGACTGAACAATTAAAAGTCCCAGTCAAGAACGGAGTACGAATGAATTCATTGTGCTTGAAGGAGTTTGTAATCTCACTATAGAAGGTAGTGAGAGAGGCAGAGAGGAAGTTATTTTACCAAAGTCATACCATAATCCAGTGTTATTCTCTGCAAATGAAGCAGCTATTCAAATATCTTAACAAGTGTTAGACATCTCACAAAGCTGTTGAAGCTACAAAAACCTTAAAAACCTCAATTCCCTCAGGAATAGGTTAGTGGGCTAAAATAAATACCATGGTCAGCTCTTTCCAAATAAAGTCACAGCACATATAACAAAAGAATTTGAAGTGAAATCACTGTCGTTAAAACAATTTGATTCCATATTTGACAACAACATCTGGTATCCCCAGGGAGTTAGGTCTATAAAATGACTGCCTATAGGCGCTTTAAAGAAGCTAATTGTTACCTTGAAGCAAATTGGAAACCTGTACATTCTCAAGTAGTGATACAGCTATATATGCCCAAAAGCCTGTCTCACTATTGATACACTAAAGCAAGGACCCAAGAAATCCTGAGAACACAGAAAACAGAAATCCCACATCTTCCATGCTCAAGGCACTCCTCAAGGAAAAGGCAAAGAAGCTGATGCTTCCTTTACCCTACAAATCAGTTGCTTGAATACCACGAAGGTTTGCCTGTAGCCAGCCAAAAGTACATAGAAGACAGTATGCTTCATAAAATACAAATCAGCCAGTCAAACTAGTTCTTCCAGCCAGTGGTACTCATTAATGAGGATATGAGATGCAAAAATATAATTTATTTCTCAATTGTATACTTTACAAAACCAGAAGCCAACAATGTGATTGACTAACCAGAGCGAACCACCAAGACTACGAAATCAGGACTCCTAATCTAAGTCAAGCTGTCATTTTGTGCAAGTTGCTAACTTCCTTGTGCCTCAAGCTTCCCAGATGTACAGTTTGGCAAAAATACATTTTCAATGAAAAACAGATTCTCTTTCAAAAACATGCGTTCTCAAGGATAAATAAGTACTTTATATTTTACTATGCAAAAGATTGCTACATTTCCTTTAAAGAAATAATTACACTATTTTAGTTTAGCTTTAGAAATTGTGTATGAGTAGGAATTCCTATAAAGAAGCCTATCATTGCTAGCCACGTTTCATTCATTCATATAAATACAAAGAGCATATATATGGCAGTGCAAAGCAAGCAAACTGCTTTTCATGGATTACACACTTCGCTGTAGTTTTCAGCTTTATGGACTTTGTTACAAATTACCATCTGTACCATGTATGTTAATAGCTAGATGATAGTATTCATACATAAAGGCAACCACATCCCATCTGCTGTGCAGTTAGGCCACACATAACTCAGTCCCACCTTTAGACAAAACAACTGCTGTTTACTCAGACTGACAATGAAATTAGATGATTGATGCCATGGGCAGCTACCATCTAACATTCAACCAAATGCACACAGCATTTAGGCGTCACCTGTTCCAGGCATAAAACAAAACGGGTTTTTCTCACAGTAATTATTTGTAGAGAAAAAGTCTGACACTTCACCCAAAGCTCAACACAGAAGTGACTTCAAGTAACCACTAGAGAAAACTTGCCCTCCAACCCTCACCCCCTTATTTGACACACTACTTTTAGTTATGTGTTTAGTAGGTATGTTACATTTTAGAAAAACTTGCCACTAACAATGTTAAAATATTCAGAGCATTACCTGAAAATGATTTAAATTTATTAGGGTATGATAAACTCCCATTTGTAAACAATGCAGTTCCAATATTAAAATAAAAGCTTATTTTTTAATAATTATGAGATCTGATATTGAAACACACCAACTAGCACTCAGTTCCTGAAATCAAATAAAGTCCCTCTAAGGTTTCAATGCATTCTTGGAAAGCAATCAAAGGCCTCTTTTTCCATAAGTTTATTTATAGAAAAGCATTTGATTGTTGCATTGAAGTGTGCACTCTATGTGTAAAAAGGTGTTTATGGGTTTTAGTACAGTATAGTTAATACCCAAGCAATACCTAGCCCTTTTATAATAAAGAACCCTTACTGAGAGGATATATATTGTACTTTTCATCAAGTGTACGGCATACAATTACATTTGCTGGTGGTCTATAATGTAAACCCCAGTTGAGTCAGCTTATAACTTAAGAGATGATTTGTTCTGCATACAACAATTAAGAACAGTTACATTTTTGTACTCAACTGAAAGTAGACTAAGATTTGAGAAAAATATTCATACTTTATTTCAAAGCAAACTATGAAAACTTAAAGAATAATTTAAAATCAAAGCTACACTGCTTAGGAATTAATATATTCTTTCTGCTAGTTATGGATTGATAATTACACATTTTCCCACAGACAAAGAAAATAAAAGGTGCAAAGAAGACACAAAACAGACCTTCAGGCACACAAAAAATACAGTCACGTTAAGTATAAATGCGGTAAACACAGACCTAGAAAAACTCCTACCCACAGCATAACTTTAAGCATCCATTGGGCTGTGCAGTTGACAGTATTTCAAAACACAATAGAAAAAAGCCACACATGAAAATTAAAACCACTCCCATCACAATGAAACCCTAAGAAAGCATTACCTGTTCCCAAACATCCAGAATCTGAAATTTAATATCAGCTCACAGTTTCCCATACATGAACATAAACAGGTATCAAATCATGTCACATTTAAAGATTAATGTTACATTTAAGGTTAGAAGGCAAAGTAAAACTCAAGCTTTCACAGCTTGACCTATTTCAACACCAATGCATGATTTAAATATGTGCACCTTTTTATCAGTTTGGGGGAGTTTTTTTTGTTCAGGTTTTGTTTGGGTTTATTTTTTAAGAGTACAGCAGAAGAGAGAAAATAAAGTTATTTAAGATCACAAAACTTGCAGTCCTGAGAAGCTTCCTTTTGATACTTACTGGAATTTTGCCTGGGTACAGGCTGAGGGACAAGTTCTTAGAAGTGACAAGTCTTTTTAAAACACACGTAAGCCTAACTAGATAACTGAGTTGTGCACCAATGTCATAAGAAAAATTAAATTCCAATATGAACTACGTCTCACATTAATTGTGATGGCAAAGTTTACTTTCAAAAATTAGTCACCCTTCACTTCACAGCTTTCAGTTCTGTCCATCATACTATAGGTGTAATTAAGCAAAATACTTGAGCACATTAAATGTGTCAGATGGAAAGTCCTTCTCCTACCTCCCAGAGTCAGAAGCTCTGTGGCAGAGATTATGTCAGTGCAGATCCCAAACTCTAAAATACTCCTGACAGTCATGGTAAACTACACAAGGTGCCTACTGTGTAATTGAACAATCTTGGTACAATTTTGGTCCAAAAAAAGCCATCTACATACCCACAAAACACAGTTCCTTTGGAATTGTTTTACAGTTAAGATTTAGTAACACATATTTAAGCACCTTCCTTAAATCAGGCCTTCCACAGAAGCTTTAAATAAAAATAAAATAATTCAGAACAGAAAGTTACAAGTACAGTCCTGGGTATTCTCCTTTTGAAAGGCATTTTGGTGCATTCAAAGTTAATTTGCTGAACCAACTTGACATCAGGAGTAACAGAAGTTCCATAAACTCTTATTCTTTAGGCTATAAAGGCAAAATTCTTACTTACCATCTTTAATAATCATCTAAGTAACAAAATAACACCTGTACTTACAGATTTTTAAGGGTACTGGAAGAAGGCTAACATTTATATACATATAAACTTTTCTTACTGTAAAATAAACCAAACTAAGCAAGTGTAATGTACAGTAAGTGAATATCTAGGTGGACAGAGAGGTAGATTAAATGGAAATGCAAGTATAAACAGCCTCACACAATCCAACAGTTACGTCAAAGTGAAATGCAGATTTAACATCTAATTACAAGAAAGAACTGTGAAGTACGTTATAAAGTCAAGTGTTTGCACAGAAATATATTTTGCTAGGAAGCAAAGTGGTAGCTCATTTGCATATTTCTCTTTGTTAGCACACAAAAGAGTCAAACTGCTAAAATTAAGATAGCAAATTGTTTGAAAACCTCATTTTTAAGCAAAATAAATCAGGCTGAAAACAGCCATTTTAGATAGTCCCAATTTTTACAGTCGATCCAGAACACATCTTTCTGAAAAATCAGACTAGATTGTTATTTTACATTACACAAACCTTCTGATGATTTCAATAGATGCTGACTGCTCTGATCACAAACTTGTTCAGTATTTCATAAACATTAAACAAGCAGTTAAGCAGGTGGTTGAAGTGTCTTGCTGGATAAGAGCCAGAATTTTCAGCACCATAAGAGAATCACAGAATCAACCAGGTTGGAAGAGACCGCAGGGATCATCAAGTCCAACTGTTGCCCTGACACCACCCTGTCAACTAGACCATGGCACTAAGTGCCAAGAGTGCCTTCCCCTCACCCTCAAGGAGGAAAATTTCTTTCATATTTAGAGAACTTAACAGATCACCTTCTGGAAAGTTGCAGTCATTTAAAATGGTCTACCATGGTAAAACTGAAAAATGGGGTAAATTCAAGATTCAGTGACATTATTTTTTTATTTTGCTATGTGAAAATAAAATAAGCTATGGTATGACTCTGCACACTGATATTTTCAAATTAGGAGAGCATCTACTCCATGTTTTAACATGAAGTGCAGTAGGGAGGCATAGACACCTTTTTTTTTTGTGATCCACTGCTGATCTCAAAATTTGCTTAGAACCATTAAATATCTTAATAACTCTCCAACACTAAGAGCCACAGTATTATATGGGTGGAACTTTCCATGAAAATACAGGTGAATGTTGTTATCAATGACTGGATAGATTATTTGAATTTGATTTCATAACTTCTACTCCTTTCCCTTGATCTCTGACAGTAGCCTTCACTCAGACTAATAAATGATGACTCTCCTCATTCCAACATGGTGAGCTGTTAGGAAAACTATGCGTTCAATGAGTCGAAAGTTGAGAACGGTAAGGTGCACAGGCACATATGGAATTTGCACCAAATTAGTTTTGTGAACTAGCCACATCCTTTAACATATTCCTACTCCCTAGTGATGGATACGGGCTTTCAAATTGCTACACTATTGTATATTTCAAGACAAATTTCAGCTAAGCATTTAATCAGATCAGGTAATGTTGGGTTTAAGGAGAAGTTCCTACAATTCAGTTAATACTAAATATGGTCAAATAAATATTTGCAACTTGACCAAAAAGTTATCTTCTAGCATTAATTCAATCATAAAACAATCTGTTTACACAGATGATTAATGATTATGCTATACTACGTGCAGATTCAACTTTGTTTACGATGGTTAACAGATTACCTTTACAAAAAATGCTTGCTAGTAGTTAAACATTGCTCTTGTAGAGAAACTCAGAATAAACGGATGAAGTGAAATCTGATAGAGCATGCATAATCCAACGCACTGATATTGTACACAACTTAAGCCATGTGTTTGTACAGGAGAATATATTAAACCCCATCTGTTTTAACAGTTTTTTATGTTATAAATTAGGAAAACATCAAAAATGTCAGGAGACGGCAAACACTTATTTGTTGTCTTTCAGCTCTATATTTATTAGACAAGTTTGTTATCAAACTATTCCTCCAAACATGAAAAGAACAGCAGGCCTCCTGGAAAACCAGATGGCTGCTGTGGTTTCCAAACATGTTCTGGAAGGGTTATATAGTTTACATTTTTTCTTTTTCATAAAGGATTGTGTGGGATGTGGCATGGTTCTCAGACACAAAACTCCTGCAAAAAAAAAAAATTCAGGGGGTGTGTGGGTGGGAGAGTGAGGGACTACTTGAGGATACAAAAAAGAAAGTAAAGTTATCCCTGTCACTGAATCTAGGAGACCTTCTCCTAAGGAAAGAGAAACATTTTGGCTACAAAGAAAAAAAGTTACCACTATAAAGAAAAAAAAATGCTTTCAGGCTGCAGAGTCTTAGGCATTTCACTACATTTCTCTGCAACAGAAGGGGACCCTAGACACTGAAATTAAATAGGGGAAGAGAAAGAATAGTGAAACATCAGAAGAAATATGTTTGATGAGATGAATTACACGCATGTCAAGAAGAAAAAAGGAAAAGGTCAGTCTATCAAACTGAGAACATAATCATCTTCCAAAAGGAGAAATGTTTAATAACATTTGGCTAGTCATTAAATCAATACACAGTAGGAGGAAAGCCCAAATATAAAAAGGACTCGAAGCCCAATTACAGGAAGGTTTAGAAAATGCAAAAAAGAATCCATGAAAACCTCCAGTATTTTGTATTTTTGCTGTTTGCCATGCAGTTTTCTATCACAATCTTTTGTTTTGGAGCAGAAAGAAAAAACAATTAAAAGTATTTCATTCCTAGGACACTGTTTTCACAGAGGAAAAAAAAAAAAAAAAAAGAGACAATTGAGAACTTGGATAGCCTCTGGGATTGGGATGGCCAATCTTCCTGACCTAGCAAGGAGGGCATGCAAGCCAGGTGCCAGCACTCTTTTATAGCCACAGCCTAGCATGCCTCCCTGGCTCTCCCTCACCTGGAGATTCTGGTTATACATCTGCCCCGCCGGCCACGCCTGTCACCAGTCCTGTGACATACCCCTGCTTACACAGTCTGCTTTTAAGCTGCATATAACCCACCTGACACCAACATGAATTTATACCAAGTCTGACACTGGAGGTTGCTGAGATTACAAGCCAGGCACTTAGCCAGCACATGTGGTGGAAGAACAAGAGACAGTGAACATGCACTGAAACAGGGATGGTTTGAATGAATATAAGGAAAACATTGCTCCCATGAGGACACTGCCTAGAGGGGTTGTGCATTCTCCATCCTTGGAAGTTTAAGACTCGCTGGACAAAGCCCAGAGTAACCCAGCCTGATCTTGTAGCTGATCCTCCTTCAAGCAGGAGACTGGAATAGAGACCCTGGAGGTCCCTTCCAACCTGGATGATCCAGTGGTTACTCAGAAACCATGAGAGTTCCCAAGAACACTCATTTCTTAAGCCAGTCTATTTTTGTGACTGATCATTACAAGACACTGTCAGTGGATGGCCTATGGGACAGCTAACAAACGTGGACAAAACAATTTAATTAAAATAAGTTGAAACACAGTATTTTTTTTTAATCAGAACATGAATATTTGGCAGATATTTTGACAATATGTTTAGCTAAAGAGGTTCATGGGAGAGACAGACTGACACACCAAGAAGCTTGTCAGAGGTGAGCAACGTTTAAACCCTTTTCGATCCAATTCTATAACAGAGACTTCTGCTCTAGAAAAGCAATCCTTCAGCTTGGCTTCCACAATCTCTAAAGCACAAACCCTTTACTTTCTCAAAAGATTAGTTTTTATTTTAGTGTATATAAATCCAATTAAAAAAAATGTTTTGACTTTTTTTCCTTCACAGAACATACATAAATCTCAACACGCCAAACCTGCTGCCAAAGGAAATTTTCTGAACTTTAGTTCCAAAATTTCTTTTAAAATAAGAATTAAGAAAAATTTCTATATTGATGATATGACATGAAATACAAAAAACTCCCATCAGAGTTTTTTAGCAAGTTTTAGTGAGTTACTTTAATGTTTATATGATGATGTTTTATTCTAGTGTCAAAGAAAAACTTAAAAAGTCATTTTAAAAAATTCTTAAAAAATTTAAAACACACTCACATTTTTTCCTAGCAAAATTTACCTTTTCCCCCCCTCTCCTTTGGTAAAATAACCATTTCACTAAGCTTCATAAATATTTAACTGAAAAAAATGTTACTATTCTTTATTCTAGACTGTACTAGAAAAAAAGACATAAATCCAGCAAGGCTGTTGTACGCCATACATCTTAGTTATAACACATTATGATACAGACATGCTCCACACAAATAAACTACAAACACATAGCAAGCCCAGGGCATCCAAGGATGCGTACAATGGAGAGCTAAGTGCAAGCATGCCAGGACGTGCAGACAGAGGCCATCCAACTCAACATAGTGAGAACTATTACTTCAGCTCTGATTTTGGATTGCTCCAGATTTGATCACTTGACCAAACACCTTAAATCCTGCTCAGACAAAAGTTCCAAGTGAAGACAAAAAGGACATGTTTAGGAGACATCACTGCTTTACCACTACCAGAAAAATATTTGGTTGCATATTCTTTTTGCCAAGACCTAAGCAGGAAGACACAAACTCAGTTTCCATCCATGAGGTGTTACAATTGGTTGGGACAAATACAGAAAATTTGACGCTATTCTGATGTGTTCTGATGCTTAAGTTCACAAACAATAATTTTATTGTGCTGATTAGATTCATTGAGTGTTTGATACTCAATGTAAAAAAACATGGAAGTAAGAATCACGTGTAAATTTAATTCACATTACTCAAAAATAAGAATCAAAATCACCAAACTAATTAGGTATTTGCCACATACACATGGAAGGTGTGAAACTTAAATGGATTCCCTTTTTTCAAGTGAATTCCAGTTTTTTGAAGGTATAAGAAAATCTAACAGCCATAGGAATATTTTAGGCAAACATGTTATTTTCAGAAACTGTTGAAGAAAATAATAAAATAATAAAGCACAATTAATACTATATAAATGATATATTATTTGAGAATTCCATTAAAGACTTAGCAAAAAGGACAAGTTTGTTATCCTTTGTTCCAAAATCCTTTTTCAAGGAACATCATGCAAAAATCATATATTTTGAATGAACGCTGTACAAATCTCACTGTACACATCTCAGTATTTTAACTAAACCAAAATTAACATGCATGGAGAATAGCCACAGCTACAGTACATGAATAAGACTGATTGCTTGCACTGTAAACTGTATATTTTCACTAACATTTCTTAATCTGAGAAACTAATTTAAACCCCAAACAAAAAAAAAATGTTTTAAAATTTGCTTTTTCCTTCTCTTCTCTTGTTTTGTAAAGCTGTTATAAAAGAAAAAAATGTATTCTTTTTCTCCAAGATGTTATTAAGTAACTCTTGAATTACAGCGCTGTATTTTAGTTTTCATCACATCTAACCACAAATACTAGTACACTCAAAACATATCTTTTATTGATACTGTGTCTGTGATAATGATGCAGGTGAATTTTATCATTCCTTTCACCCGACTAGTAATGAACAAATTCACTGCTTATTACTTTGGACTTGATCTCTAGCAAAACACTACTGGAACAAACAATTTGATTTGTCAACACCTTTACAAGGACTCCTCAATCAATGTCACAAATCCAAATTTAAACAGCAAAATACATTTGACTGCAAGACCCCAGACTGATTAGAGCTCCGAGTTCAGTGAATTGCACCAGACAGGACAGCAATCAGATTATTAACTCCACTTGAAAATACTCTCTGCTGCCTGGGATTAGCATGCATATTTTGATATAGATCGATAAGCAATCTCCTTTCTATAAGAAATGCCTGCAACATTCATTTGGCTGATCAAAGGTATATATCAGCTTGTTGTGACAGCTAGCTATTGTTTCCCCTCTTTCTTTACAGGAGAGTCTCTATTTAAAAAAATCCCTGGCTCCCTTTCACCTAATAGTGGAAGTCAACAGAGAGTCACAAAATTCCATCTCCTCAATACCCAAACACAATTAGTACAGAAAGGACTTTTGCCTTTTCTGAGGTAACTTCACTTACTTTCACTTCTTCATTCTTTCCACTCCCCCTCCCTCCCCCATTCTGAAACTGTGAACATTCTTTTCCAGCCTTCCAAACATTTTTGTAGTATTATGCTCTACTTCATCCACAATTTAATTAGAAATAAACTGAAATTTTGGTGTCCATATTTTGTAATTTGGATAATGTTTTCCATATCAACAACATATTCCTGGCTTTGGATTAAAAATAAAGCAACCCTTTGAATGCTAAGATGTTCACATAACAAAATCTATTTTCAGTTAACTCAGAGAAAGAAGGCAAGATATTGTCTCTATAAGGTACCATGAACTCTTAACTGAGCTCTGGATTTCATTGCATCTGCAGAAGAGCTGAAAAACCAAAATCTGCCAAATTTTTTCAAGATAAAAGCACAGGCATTTCATGCCTCCTCTAATTACATATGAAATAACCACTATCTGAGCTTTTATCTTTTTAGTAAAAAAGACATACTTTAAAAAAGAGAAGCACAGCTTGTGAAGCAAACAGTCAAAAAGTGAGATTTGCACAAAACAAACTAAATATCATGCCTCAAGAATGAGGTCATCAGAAAGTCAATGTGCATTCTGATGTTCTGAGAAGGAGATACTCTCTCAGATCAACACGAGAAGAGAATTCCAAAATTAAAGCTCTTTTCCAGCAGCACTTGCAACAGGTTCTTGGAAGAAAATAATCCAGCCCAGGTTCAGTTGTGCTACTGAAGTCCTGAAGTATAGGACAGAGTGTCCTTTCATACCCATGTTTCAAGTACGGATAAAAGAATCAAACAGCTTTCACTGCTGGTTTTATAACTTTTTGCAGTTGTTTACAATTTTAATTGATGAGCTTCTTAACTATTTTGTTATAATTCAGTAACAGTGTACTGAATTCCCATACCATTGAATTCAGTGAGCCTTTCCCACTGGCAATGGCTTTGCTCCTATGCCTTGTCTCAGAACAGCCTACTCTGAGTACACCCTGTGCTCTAGGACTTCTGGAGAGAGTAAACACTTTTATTCTTAACCGGCTGATGCAGCCCCTTCACACTTGAGAGTGGCACATGGAAACTGAACCCATAGTCTGAATCTGGTCCAGTACCTATAATTTCTCTACATTTATCAGCGTAGATTTTAGTCTCTTACAATTTTCCCAATACTTTGTCTTTTCCTAGCTGAAGTGGAACATTATTGTCTAACGTTCTATAAATAAAATAGCTCCTTCACCACTGAATCGTTATGGAAAATCCTGAGCTAATCATGTTAACTCTTACAGTTAACAAGCAATAAAACAGGATTAGGAACCTCAAAATCTCTTTAACCCTGTGAGTATATACTGTTTGATGTGCAAGGGAGCCTAGGTTTCCCATCACAACAGAGACATAAACTCATACAGAGCAATTTCATCCATGTATGTATACCTAATGTACACAATACAAACTAAGACAACAGAATTTATCATATTCTAATTCTTGTTAGATTTTTTTCCCCAGTAATTTTCAAACATTTATAATTTCTGGTGTCATAGAACAGCAATGGAAATTGCTATGAATAATATATCATCTCTTTTATTATTATTTCTAATTAATGAGTTTATTTAAACTGGACAAACTGTAGGCTAGAAGATACAGTAGAAGCATTCTGGGTATTCCTTTCAGCTAAAGATACAAACAAAAAAGCATATTTTAGATGGAAGTAACTTCATCCACTAAATACAAACTGAATATTTAAAAAAAATTTCCTAATTGCACCTTTTTTTAAAAAAAATCATATAACAATAATAAAGTATTTAGGGAAAGATAAGCAGTTCTTCATTTCAGCTCCATGACTAAAACTGCATAAGTTAATGTATAGCATAGCAGGGAGTTTTGTTGTTGTTGACTGTTTTCTTCGTATTTTAAGCTTCAAAGTTTTTTTTGAACAGTATGTAGGGAGATGAGGGGAAAGGAAAAGAATCCTACAAATACCCAGTAGCAAGTCCTAATTATTTTCCAAGGTGATTTTTTTTTTTTTTTTCAAAATATCCTTTTGGTTATTCAAGTTCAACATCCATCTCCCTTTGCATCTTATGTCAGTATATCAAAGAAAAACGTGTATACTGATATTACCTTGAAAGCCTAGACATCTCTTTATGATATGAAAGATAGATTTAAAATTAGTATCCAGATTATTGAATCGCTAAGAGGATCAATGGATTTAATAATATTCTTAATGCAGAACAGGATAACTGCTTATTCTTGCTGAAACTAGTGGGAAGAACAGGTACTGCTTCATCAACTTTTGCAAATCATTGTAGTTAAAATTGATACCAAAGTTGTTTTCCTTTAATGGCTCTTAAGCAACTAGCAATCTAAATCTAGTTAGCTGCAGATAGCAGCTTCGTACTTGATTAAAAAAATCTCAGACGGAAAACAAAGGATTTCAAGATACAGGTTCTAAATCTTTAAGCTTCTTAACATGCTCATGATTTCTTTAATGTAGTAAGTCGAACTCAGTAACATATTGATTTTTGTTGTGAAATTCTGTAGAGTACTGTTGTGCAAGAATACGAAGTGGGTCATCTTATTAGATGTAATCTTCCTTTTGCAGCTATTAATAGTGATAAAAGATAAATAAAAAAAGGTATCACTTAAGTACCAACTTGGGTAGTGTGACTGTCTCTTCAAAAAAAAACATTCTCAAAATGTTTACAAAAGGGAGTATAAATATATATTATAAATGTTTAGTATTTTCTACTTAATCTAATAATCTGATGGGTTCTCTTAATTTAAGTTTAGTATCATTGACTCAAAAAGTCTGTAAGACCCTTATTGAAGAATTTTGTTACTATATAATTATATGATAAACTACAATGAGAAATTAAAATTAAAAGAAAATAAAGTGTTTATAAAGTTCTTTTTATGAACACTTGCTGCTTTTTACTTGGCACAAATATGTATTTGATAGGAACATTTGCTCAAATATCTTTATAGCACAATATACTGATACAAAAAACATGTCCATTTCCTATCATTCATGTACGCATAAAACACAAATCAGTCTTCTCACTCCTTTCTCAACAATATTTCAGCCAGATTGATAATACAACTTTGAAATCAGTCCATAGTGGCAGAATAGCTCTTTTTACCAAAGGAACTCACTCTTGGCTGTCTTCCCAAAAGCAAGCAGAGTTTTCTGACAAGGAGCATACATTTGAGTTCACAAACAGGAAGAGATGAAGCCAACATCCCTTCCATTTCATCAGTCATTTTCATCAGTCATTTCCCTCAACTACAATGGAATAATTTGGGTAGTAGCTTAATTCAGTCTTGTATACCTAGAACACCACAGTTACAGCAGCCTACGCAGAAGGGCATTTAAAGCTACAACCTAACGCAAGTAGCAAAAATACCAATAACAAATGGTAATTTTCACTTTTCAAGTACTTTACTCAGACTGTATATTACTCTACTAAATCTGAATTCATTGATATTTTTCATCTTTGACAAGAGTAGGCCGTTACATAGAATATTCATTCTGAAGGAAATTAATGTTCATTAATCACAGTGGCTGTATCATTGACACAGTGCCTACATTAATTCAATTAGGCATTTTATTTTTCCATTCCACACTAGTAATGTACTTTTTTCATATTGAGAAATTATTTGTGCCAGCTAAGATTTTGGATGAAATCTGTTCTTCAACTACATCATGGGAGATTATTAGGAGACATGAGATCTTAGCTAGGGGAAGAAAGGAAAAAAAAGGATGCATTTGAAAATAGCATTACACATAAAAGAATTGTTGTGGGCCTGTTTTTAAAATAGGCCCTGTCTAACGTCCTGTTTCACAACATGACAATATATTACTTCTAGCTTGAACTGAAATCTTTTTTGACGATCTAGGTTCCATGCTATTAAAAGTGAAGAAAAACAGTTTCATATATCCAGTGGAACATCTTCAACTGGTGCTATTTTTGATCTCTTACCTGTAGCAGCTCTAATCATGTAATTCCATCTTTAAAAAATCAGTGTCTTGATCTGTGATATCTCCTACTGAGAAGTAGAAGAAACTCATAGTAGTATCAAATCATTCAACTGTATTGAGGAATGACGGCAGTACTGCCTTTTATGTGCTTCTTTATGACACTGAACACTACTTCCCCCCCCCCAGTGCACAGAAACAATAAAGCTATACTGTAAAGAGCTGTGTACCTATATACAGCAGCTTACAGTCATATACTCTAGCTCCATCTAACTTTCAAGTTAAATGACAAAATCACAGTACGGGTGAGTTTGGAAGGGACCTCTGGAGGTCACCTGGTCCAGTCCCCCTGGCTCAAGCAGGACCACACAGACCTAGTTACCCAGAACCATGTCTAGACTGCTTTTGAATATCTCCAGGCGGGGATGCTCCATGATCTCCACTATTTGTCTTGTTCTGGGAAAGCTATAGAAACAACATGCTAAAATTACAATTTTGACAGAAAAAAAAACCAATACAAGTATAGTAGAATTTAATTCATCATATTAGGTATGGCCATTAGTAATATATTAGATAGCATCATACATGCAAGGTCCAAAAGAAGTGTGACCTTCAAACCATAAATTAAAGCCTTTTTTCCTCTTTTAGTTTTGTCTAGAGCTAACCTAACCACAATTGGGAATAATGACAAGTGTTATGTTACTTGTATCACATGAGGTTTTATCATTTATTCAACTGACAGAACAAAAAAGCTTGAAAACCTTATGGACCAGGTTATGAACTCTCATAAAAAGCCTATTACACACATTTTGCAACACTTCCCCCCCAAATTTAGACTGTACTCCACTTCACCTGGGGTCCACCTTGAAAAGACGCAACTTAAGCAGGTGCAATTGGTAGGATATATTACACCACTTAAAAGGGAAAACAGTCCCCCATTTTCCGCTCTTCATTAAATTTACATTTCAGCTTGCAGTTTAAGAGGAGGCTTGTGCTAAAACATTGTCATTTCCCATTTACTTCTAAGGACTGCGAAAAAACCACATTTAAGAATATTTAAACAGCAATGCTTCCAGCAATCATTTCACAATCTTTTAAAAATGAATGGAATCTTCACTATTGACTATTTCTCTATATAGATGTCAATGACTATGTTAAAAATCAGATTTCTTTTAGCAATACAGAATCGCTGCCTTTCAGTACTCCTTAACCTGTCTAATGCAGGATGTAGAAAGCAAGGAATACTAAATCGAACATAAATGTGAATGCAGAGTTTTGCCTTTAAGCACCTCTTAAAAATGGAAGCAACTACTTTTTTAGGCAGAGGAGAAGCAGCCATTTCACACAAGTAGGAAAAAAAAAAAAAGAAGAAGAAACCAAAACCCCAATAGCTAACTTTCCTTCTCACACAGTCAATGCAACAAGAATTCTCCAGAGGCTGCTTGGCTCAACTGAAAGTCTGTCCTGTAATAAATGCATGAACACAGCTAGATGCAAAACGTCAGAGCTGCATTGACACTGATCTGGGTTTGATCTTTTGACTTATACAAGAGCAAACCAGAATGAATTAGATGGAATGAAACAGAGCTTCCTGAGTTTTAATCTCAGTACTCTTTTAACTACAAATATTGATGGAATTATTCCACTGCTGAGACAGAGGCATTCAACAGTTTCAGTGATAACTTCTTTGAACTAAAGATTTTGGATATAAGGGACAGGATATTATTGTTTTAAATAACGGTATATTTAAACTGTCATTCTGAAGAAGCTGGATATACTGAAAGGAAAACAAGATAAGATTTTAAAATGTTGATAATATGGCATACAAATAATGGGAGGTGCTAAATTTGTATTTAAGAGACCAGAGAATGTAGTGCCTATTTTTTATACCCAGGGCACTTTAAGTGTTCAAGCAATCCCCAGTGGTCTTGTAAGAAAAAGGCAGCAGAAGGGAGAGAGACCAGCTTTCAAACGATCACTGCTGAACTGTAGTATGCGAGAGGAAAAAGAAATTTAATCTGCTCAGGACACTTACTCCTTATCATAGTGCGCCTTCAAAAAAAGATTTAATTACTTAAGCTTGGATATATTTGTTAGTATATGGCATGTTACTATATTGGGATTAATGCTCTGAAGCATCTTCCTTGTCACCTGAGATTTTCCCTGAACGTGTCTCATGTATAACTAAATACCATGTTTACCAAGGAGTCTTATGTAAGAGACCTTCTGCTTCTGTTTCCACAGAGCTTATGCTAAAAACAAGTGACTGATTTAAGTGACATTGGTAGGCCCTTTGAGTGTAATTCGCCTTATTATCTTCTCAGCGGTCAAGTCACAGAAGTGTGAATCTTATCTAAGGATTACATCTAGAAAGGATCATGATTAAAAAGACAGTATCTCATAATCTATCTCAAATTGTTTGTTGTATTCCTGCTATTTATTACCTAACATATACTTAAAAGCCACACCTCTGACATACAGGTATGTAGTTTTGACTGCAAGCTTATATAAACAGTATTACAGAATTCAGATCAACTTCCCCTCAAGAATATAACAAAAAGTAAACCAGCAAACTCAAAAGGCAAAAACACAAAAAACCCACACTTGTCTAAGCACAAAAAAAGTCAAAATAATCCAGAACGGAAGGAAGCACAGTATCTGTACACAGGGACAGAGAGAAGCAAGAATGCGTTCTTCCTGATATCAAAGAATTTCATCAAGGAAGAAAAGTTAACAGTTGACCACACACAGTCCTCCTGTCACTCTGAAAAATTCTCAGTTCAGAATAGCATTGAAGAATTGTCCCAGGAATGCAAACATAAATGTCCGTATTTCTTATAACACTTGAAAATCTATTATCTATGAACTATTTCAACTTTATCAAGCACCTGTTCTCTTCAGTCTGTTTGGAATCTACTTTTTAATCTAGATCTTTACAGATAGCACACTGCATCCCTGCAGAGCCCTACCAATTTCTTTAGGGACTCTGCCTGGGCCCAGGGGACCAACAATGCAAATCACATGTTCAGATACTATCTGAGTAATTGAATTAATATATAAACTAGATCTCTTATTTATAATATATTCTGAACTCCAGACCAACACAAATTACCTGCGAACTACACTGAGGTAAACTCAATTTCTTAAACACTTGTAAAATTACAAGCAGTACAGTTACAATCCCAGGGCACTTGGACTGCCTTGGTGACACACATACCCACCAATTTTCTGGCATTCCCATAACAAAAACAGACGTTATGCATAAAGAGAAAAAACACCCAGTTACAAGCCAACCAAGAGATGAAGTCTTATGAAATACTCTACATCTTTGCTGCGTTTAACCATATGATCAACCCCCGTACTGACTGGAACCAACATTTAGATTATGTGCTCCTGTCCATCTTTTATCCAGGCAAGGAACAATTCCTGAACCAAAATATACTGCGTTATTCAGCCTCTAACTGCTTTTTAGGATAATTACTTTCCTCTTCATTTCAGTGGCAAAGATACTGTTGTCTTATTACAGGACATCTATAGACACTATACAGAGACACTAGTGCACATGCTTCACATCTCAAAATTGTCATTGACATTGTTTGTACTCAGACATACGTTAAAAAAAAAAAAGGACACAGTGGCAGTGTAGACATGACTATGCACCATACTGGACCAGACAAAGCACAGTTCTGAGGGAATTCACATCTGATTGCTTCAGAGTCATCTTCCCATTTTATGCTGAACTCCCAGGTAAAAAGGTAATTTTCTTAACTTTGAAAGGGCAAGCAGATTCAAATTTATTTTACAGCAAGAGCAAATGGCACATTAATTCTGAAGTGGCCTTTGGCCATCTAACTGCTGCTTCATCTAGTTACGGGCTACTAAAACTTCCTGGTATGCAAACCTCGTTTATTCTCCCTTTACCACAGAAATAAAGTATTCATAAACTAAAAACAAAATGCCTTCCAACACCATCCAGCTTGTAAAATAACTCCCTGTAAAGAACAAATCTAACATAGTAAACTAGCCAGTGGCTTTCCAACTTTAAACGGCTAATAGACAGCCAGCTGTTTGCCATCCCATTAAAGTACTCTGATAAACTCCTTACAGCAGGTGGGAGTTAGAATGTGATTTAATAACTGCCAAATGAATCATTTATGAGCAAATCTCATTTTAACTGGAATCTTTTACTTTATAATGCAAATCTTCCAACTGCACTGCAGACTAGAGCTACAAACTATAACTAAATATTTTAGAATACATGATTAAGAAATGTATTGTGCTCTTCAAACACTGATGGTCATTTTTATTGAAGTTAAGCACTATTCCCTGAATGACAATAAGTTTCTGTATCATACAGTTGACAGCTCATTTCAAGATGGCATCATACAACCCACAATTTACAGAAAACAGTCTTCCAATACAGAAGAACACAAATTGTATTAGGTGGGCTGGAGGAAGTATTTTAAAAGCAAAACAACAAAAAACAACCCACACTCTCAAGAATTCTCTGTCTTCCAGGAAGTTTTAGTACAGGATTACATTTCTGCATTCAATATATACCCACATCTTATCTCCTGTAAGGCTGTTAGCTCACAAGACACTGAAGCTGTTTTACTACTAAAATGTCTCACCAATGAGCACCCATCAGCTTCCTATAATCAGTTCACTTTAACCTAAGCATATTAAAGAATCAATATTAAGAGGGGTAAAGAAGTGTCATCCTGCAACATTGTCTCAGGCTACAACAGTCAGCTGAATTCAGTGTTTTACTCATGCTGGCTTATAATGGGAAGAAAGAGTTTACCAGCAGAAAGAGAGGGCAAAGAACTATTCAAGGGTAAAAGAACATCTTCTGTCTATGTTAAGGTCTTAGAGGTGGGAGTGCTCAAAATAATTATAGTACTACTCCAGTAAATGAACATACTTTTAAATATAATCCCGATTCACAGGTACCACCCACTTAACTGCTTCTTTCATAAATTCTGCACAATCCATACATCACAAGAAAACATCAAAAAAGGTTTTGCATAACAGCATTAAAATGGAATGTTGTGTTGTAATGACACACCTGCTAAAGGTAAAGCCTCCCACTGCTTGTAACCAGATTAATCATCTATTTCGTAGGCAGATTAAATTTGTGAGAGCACAAGCAAAACATAAATGCATGAAAACTTATGTGGTGCTGTCTTCTATTCCTTCTGTTAGATAAAAATCTTCTTTGTGAATGTTAGGAATGGGGCACACTGTTTCTCAAGATCTGAATCTTCCCTTCATCCAATTTCTCTAGCAAATTACAAATCACAGAAGGTAACTAATGTATGAAGATTATCTCTTTCTTACTCTTGCAGTGTGAAAATTAGGTGCAAGTTAAACTGAATCCAAGCACAAGAAAAGAAAAAACCTTTTCAAGAAATAGAAATGTCATGGAGAGGAATGGCAAAGTTATCCTGAAGGACAGATACTACAGAAACATTAGAATTGCTTCTGTGCCATAGCAAGCTAGAGAGATCACCGCGATGGAATTTACTAAAGCTGTAGTTAGTTATTAAACTACAGTTTTGAGGTCAGGCCTCAGAGTTGAAGAATATTTACCCATCTGCACTTCAAACACAAAGGGAATGCTAATTCTAAGAAACACTTTTCTAGTTTTATGTACATACTTTTGTTTCACTGAAAGACAAGCAGGTAACTCAAAAGCACTCATTCTACACAAGCTGAAGAGCCACGGTTTTTTTGTTTGTTTTTTGTTTCCATGCAAACAAATCAGCTACTACATACAAACTGCCACCCACAAAATGACTGATCCTTTCTGCAACAGTTACCAGCAGAAAACGTTCAATGAGGATTGTGTCTTGGAAAGCATAAAATGATACATTTTCTTAAACTCCAGTAATTTTCAAAATCAATTTCATTCCATCAGCACTCCTTGATGAGGGAGTGTTTTTTCTTCTGCAAATTTCTCTCTTTGCCTTCTGAGTTTTTGTAAAGTTTTAGCATCCACAGCCATCCTGAAGTAATGAAGTCCACAGTTACACTTTGCATTCTCTAAAAGTTTGAGACTCTCACTTATTTAATAGTGCAGAGAAATAGCAGTGCTTCATTTGTCTAAGACATCAAGTAGTTGATGATTCATAAGATCTGGAACAGTTCTCCACCATGCCCTTCAGACCACCTCACTTGAGGCAATAAGATTTAGCTTGCTGTTTGACAAGCAAATTTACAGCACAATGAATTCCATTTTAAAGGAATATGAATAAAACATAATGAAAATGAAAACATTTTAGGCAGTTTAGAGCCTTAACAAAATCTTAATATTGCCTGACAATTCCAGAAGCTAACTTGGTATCTACTTCTGGTTAGAGTACAGACCGTGACATCATCATACTCTTTGACATGAATGACATTAAAAAATAAGGCTGTCAGTAAATATGATAATTGGGGATGTCTGTGTATCCTAAATAAATGGAATATTGCTTTGAAACGCTGTAAAGTTTTCTAGTATGGTAGAGATTTAACAGACTTTTGCAAGGACATCACAATCTTTTGAAACAAGACGCAAAACTAGAGTAAAGCTAAAAGTATGATTTTTCCATAGCTGAGGAACATAAAAGTTTCTTTGCTAGTTCACATACACGTTATAAAAAAAATAGTTATAGTAATTTCCTAAAACTATTATACAATCTAATCAACGTTACTTAAAAATATATGAACTAATCGTGCTAATTAATATTATTTAAGTACCTAAGTTTAAAGTTGACATTTAGACAGCTCCATTTCACGTGTATAATTCATATATGTATGCTAAGAAAAAGCATTGCTATTCAGCAAAAGTATGACTTCAATTTAGCCAAAAAGAAGTACTCCATTTAAACCTAGTGTTTATAAGTGACAGAGTTGAAAAGCATATCTTAGAAGAAAAACAGCAACTGAATTTGCAGACATGGCACTATCTAATCCTGGTTTTGCAGAGCTGCTGACCTAATACTCCACCTGAATTAATGAGGACTATGCCTGTGTAAATCAAGCCTGTGTTGTCCTCTCTGGTACAATGCAGCAACTTCAGTTTCAAGGAACAAAAACAACAACTGGACATTTCTAAGAGGCAGACCTTGATTATATTTCTGGAAATGGGATCTTACTGTGATCCTTGAATAGGAATTAAGATGCTAAGAGAGATCTTTTAAACATTGCTTTCACCCTTTAGTTTATTTGAATAAAACCACATTTTATGTCCATTGTTTCCAGTCAATCTTACTTCTTGCCAGTAGACCTCTTAACTGAAATTATGCTCCCAATTACAACCTTTAAAATCAACAGCATTCAGGCTAATATAGCTGAAGAAAGCTCCCCTACTTAATCTTATGAGAAATGGATATGGATGATGACAAAAGAAACATTCAGTGGGATGTCGTAAAAGAGTAGATTTTACTATAAGCTTTCCAGAAGCATGAAATTTAGAATAATGCTAATTCTTTTCAAGACTAAATTAGGGGAAGATTTCCTCTCAACCTGCATTTCAAGACAATCTCAGAAAATATCTAGAAAGCATTGTGAGGTAAATAATTAATTTGTCACCATTCCATACTTTAGGCAACTGTAATCAAGATCATTTAAGTTCTCTGTTACATGAAAAATAGCATAGAATTCAACTTGGTTACATCGCATGGACTTCTGGAAAATATTTCAAGATATCTCTATCATCGTATAATCTCATTTGCGATGTTACTCCCCTATGTTGCCTTAAAGGGCTGCAGCATCCAATATCTTCCCCTTAAACAGAGTGCCATGCTCAGTGCACACATCTGTAATTCTGTATGTAGGCAAGCAACAAAGGAAGCTTTAAGAACGGACAGACTGGAGTTTTTTTCTTTTATTCTTTTTCTTATACAAGGTACTGACTGGGATGGGACCAACCTGATCAGCTTTTATTATATTTGCCAGTATTTCTTTATCACTTATAGATATAATCTTAATTTAGCTACTTTCTTACCAGTTCCACAGTGCAGGAATTTATTTTGCGTGAGTGCAAGAATCCACACAACATATACAACAATATCAATATACCTCTAGGGGAACAGAAAGCTTTTTAAAAAGCTTTCTAAAAAACGAGCCATAAGAATTTAAACAGCAAAAAAATCCTAAACACACCCCGTAGGACTGCACAGATTTGGGGCAGAGGGGAGGGTTAATGCTCAAATACTGTAGTGCACTCTACACACAAACAGTAATAAAAATCTATCACTTAATCATTCACATGTTGTGTAAAACAGCAGTCTCCTTTTAGTTAAGAGCTGCTTTATGTTGTTTTCATCGATACAAATGTTGCCCAAGTGATTGTGTGGGAGAATACAAGAACAGACTGTAATAAAATTAAAAATAACTTTCCAAGGAAATAGTATTTGGAAGGATTAATTACAGAAGTTCAAACAGGAGGCCATATGCTTTCCCCTCTCTTTGCTATTGAGCATACAGTATGCCTGTAATAAAACAGGGAGGGGAAAAAAGCCAGTCAAAGCGAACTGATTCAAGTACCAGGTAATGATTCAAGATATCTTCACAATTTTGAGTGCCTGAATATAGTTTATCTAGTCATTTGACCTCTATGCTAAAATTTTAATCAGTTGTGGTAATTTGTGGAATAAAATAGCCCTTTGCGATTATTCCCATATAGCAGGTATTTCTTGAGTGCTAAATACAGGAAAGAAATTGGTAGTGTGGGTGTATTTCCTCCTTATGTCAAATTTTCTACTCTGAATAAAAGATATACTTCTAAGACAACAGAGGCCATCGAAGATCACGCTGCAAACCGTGCATGCATAAGAAATTTAAGAAAGTTTATAAGTCTTTTTTTATGCATTCCATTTAAGTAGTACATAGTAAAAAAAGTCATTGTGACTTGACAAAACTTCACATTAACGTGCTGAAATAAAAAGTGTATGTTCAAGTGTTTTTCTGACTTGGGGGCCAAAGGCTTAACTTAAGAAAATGGGTTACTTTTCCATTTGCACAAGAAAATCTTAACATCTTTCCTTAGTTTAATCAGTTTAATATTTTCAAAAATGTAACACTGATTTTGTAAGCAAGAGCTGATGGAACTTAAATAGAATTTGCTAGTGGAAAAATCATAGCAGAGACATGAAAATCAGAGAGACTTTTATCCCAACCTAAGACGTGTGCAATGTGACCAAGAAGTCAAAATTCTTCAGACATTCATTAGTATGGGTGTTACTCTCTTTTTATTCAACTAAATCTATAAGATTTTTAATGGGATAAGTTGCCTATCTGTTGCCATCAGTTCCTTTAAAATTCGGTCAACGTATGAAAATTCAGTTTAAAGATATAATGAAAAAGTCAGTGACATAAGTTAACATCATTAGATATCACAGTGGTGTATGGCCCCAGAATACAATGTTGGAATAAGAAGAAAGTGTTGGTTCTCATCCCATAACCTCCATGAAAACCAACAATAATTAAAAAAAAAAAAAAATCTTATCTTTTTACTTGCATAAATTAATGGAGACAAGTTGTATTAAAACACAAGAACCAGTTGGGGGAAACTGTTTGAAATGCCCTACGCTCTGCAAGAAGCCACAGCTTTCTTGGAAAATAACTTCCTAAGAAATGTCAAACTGTTCTAGACAAAAAATGAAAATGAAACAACTGCTCAACAGCATGTTTTTCAAGTATATTTAAAGAAATCCCTATGAAAAAACCCTATAGAATTAGTAATACTTACTAGATGACAGGAAAAAGTAATTGAAATTACTTTCCTTATTCTTTCTATATCAGTCTGTTTGAAACTCCATTTTATGTAATAACATAATGATGCACTGAAAGTTTTCTACAAATGTAAATCCATCACATCTAAAGTGAAAATCCACTAACAGTAAAGCTGGTTTCTATATTGTTTAAACGTAATGCACTACTCAGTCTAAATCATAAGGCAATAAGGCACTTAAAATAGGGTGTCACATTTCAAAGTAATAAATAGCAGATTGATTCAACCACCCAGTTGATCCTGCAGTTTACTTACATACAAGATGGAAAATAAAGTACTGAAGCCACTGTGATTTACTTCTCAGAAATGAGACACTCTGTATTAGTGTAAATGAATGCAAAAGTCCTGCATTGACAATTTATTACATGCTTAGTCCAAGCCCTGATTAGATCACATTGCCATCTTTCCGAGCACACTGAGTATACCTCACTTCAGTTTCCAGTGAACACTATCAGTTAGATATTAAAAAAACAAAGAAAAACAAAACCAAAACCACCCCCACCCCAAAACACAAAACTAAGTTTCTCCAGTACATTCTTTTCAAAGCATGTTTGTCTCCTGATTTATCAATATTTAGGGAAAGGTGTTCTACCCCAACAGAAAATCCATTACTTAAGAATGTTTACCTATGGGATTTTTTCCTAGAAAGTCTTACCTAAAATAGTGGAATTTGGAGGAATTCTCAGCATCAGTAAAGCGCTGAAGTCAGTGGAAATCTCTCTCCACTAGTGTTCGGATAAATGGAATCAAGATATAAAATTACATTTGAAAGTAACACCCCAAACAGAAAGCAGGAATCATGTATTTCAGTTAACTGTCTCAATTTCTTTCATTTAATCCCAGGCATTTTGGATGTTTTCACATTTGAATTTTCTTAGGTTTATTAGGCAAAGATTGTAAAGATAGAAATTATTAAAATAGAAATTATTGCATTTAGATCTTAATTGGCCTACTAAATATTTTCATTGCTATGGGTTTATTTAAAACTTAGAGAGACTTTGCAGTGAAATCTCTGACCTACATTCTAATTTTACCCACTTCCCTAATACTGAAAATCACCCATATTTCCCTTTAACCATGCAATATAAATTGCATCCAAAGAGACTGTGCATTTTACTTATTGTCAGCTATGCTTTTCAAGGATACAAATCACCTTTAATCTACCAAAGAAAACCAATGTGATCTTTAAAAAACACCCACACAATTTTAATGTGCAAAATATTGAAGATTTGTGCAAACAAATTACTTTTTGCGCACCAAGTTGCGCAGATATCATAGATGTGATGTCTGCCCTGCCCCCTCATTTCAACTCAGCAAAATATTTGGAGTTTTTCTACTTTGAGCATATGAATGTTTCATTAACATCAATATCAGATTTCAATCAGTCTTAGGACATCACAAAATAAACTAATAGAAATACTTGCCCAGCTACAATACACACGTGAGGGTCAAAGCCGATCAAAATTGCTTCAAGAACGTGGTTCCACTGAGCTTATTTCAAGCACTTTCAGCAACCGTGATAGAAAACACAATACCCCACTTCCATAACTACCACAGTATCACAGCAGAGATGACAATCAAGACCAGGAAACCTGTCATAAACAATCTGTTCTGAGAAGCTGACAATTTACATAGCCTTCCATGACAGAATCCTAAACACTTTATTTATAACCATATAAATGCTTTCTGCATTGAAATATATGGAACAGTGGTGTCATCTAAAATTTCTATTGATCTATTGCTGCTGCCCCTAAATGTAAATGTGAACTTAATCAGCAGATATATAGAGTATTTTCTATTCTAAATGAATTATCAAAAGATTAATATAATTCAAAGAAAACATAAGGTACTAAGCCTTTTAAATGTCTAAGTTATCATATACAATAGTATTTTTTCAGATTTTTTTTTTTTAAAATCTCAATGATACAGTTTCCTGCCAAAAATATTCATAGCAATACTATCAAGCAATACTTTCAGCAACAAAATTTATTTACCTCCAAAAGATATTCCAGGATTGACAGGAAAGAGTCAACAATTCCACATTAGTTTCTAATCTGTTTATTACTGCGAATTAATGCTATTTAAGTGTTCCCAGAGACCCCTGCCCTGCTCTGCTTATTCCAGAAGGCACATTGATATTCCTTATTGTTTCTACAATAGTGCAAACATTGAGATGGGTGTTCAATTTTTAAAGCAAAGCACAAGAGACTGTAAAGCAGCAACAGTTCTTCTAGTCCTATTTGAGAAACGAGGAAAACTAAGTATGTGGGACCCCAACTAAAATACAAAGGACACCTTGTGTCTGTGCACCCAGATTCTGTGAGCTCAGCATGCTGGGCTTCAAGATTCCACAGAAATTTGTGGCCTTCAGTTCAGAATTCGTTAAGGAAGCCCAAAACTGCATTTTAATTTAAAGTCATCTTTACTAATAAACTCAAGAAAGTACCAAAAATATTTCAGAATTCCCATAGCTAGGGTCTCTTATTCAAGTGACCTGAAATGGTTTCTCATTTCACACCACAGGAACCCCTTTCCCCCAGTCCCTTTTCCTGTTATGATCTTTTGGAGAACAATATGATTATTTCACTTTTTACCACCCACTGCCTTAACAATATGCAGATTTTCAGCTGCTTCATCTCTTCTTAATCTTATGGTAACCAGCATTTGTAGAACAGTATCTTCACTTCTACTTTGACTCTAGTCTTTCTTGAACTCATTTAATTCTTAGCTTTTTTACTGAGCTTCTCACTGTGCTATCTGACCTCCATGAGCCAGTCATCCTCCTTTTCCATTAGAGTTATCTCCATGAGAGCCCCCACCTGATGAAATATCACTAGCCTGTTTCATTCTCATTCTTCTTGGCCAATCAAGTGCCTCAGTGCTAACAATCTCTTCTTACTGATATCCCGAGTTTATTTTCCATTTGCTTTATACCATGTAGTTTATGTGACCAGTCTGCCAATGAAAAGTCTTTACTGTAACACTTGCTCAGTATTTGATGTTTTCCCTAAAAGTTCATCTACACAGATTGCCACACTATGTAAGAAAAAAAGGTGGGGGGTTTGGGGGTGGGGTTTTTTTTTTGTTGTTTAGTTGGTGGGGTTTTTGGGGGGTGGTGTTTTATTGGGGCGGAGGTTTTTTTGTTTGGTTGGTTGGGGGTTTTTTGGTGTTTTGTTTTGTTTTTGTTTTGTTTTGGTTTTTTTAAGAGGGATTTTCTTGTCCTTCTAGGACTTTCATAAGAAAACTTAGGACTGCAGACATCAGTGACTGATCATCCTCTGTAACAAAGTTCAAAGTTTGCCTCTGGATTCAAGGAAAGACAATTTTATCCTTCTAAAACATTATTACTATTTTGCACAAGACGTTACACAATTCGTAGAAAACAACTATACAATCATTGCACAGTGCTGACAGTTCCAAGGCATGTATAGGTACACTCTAATTTAGGACTAAAAAAAGAAAACCTCTGATTTGAGGTGGTCTGATCAAGCCATTTCAAATTATGTGCTGAAAAAGTGCAGAAAAAAATGCTTGTGCAAGAAAAAAAAAAATAAAAAAATCGATCTGTCTTCAGCTCCAGAACAAAGTAGGTGAAGGATACAAGTTTCAACCATTATATTTGGGATGGAAAGGGCTAGGATTTTTAGAGTGAACAAAATTAGTATTGCTCATTCACTGTTTACTAGAGTTTCATTGTTGTTGTCAAATAACAAAAATATTCTTTTAATTTCCAGCTACTGCTACAATATCACACAGAGCTCAGTTTTCAAAGCAACTCTACTTAATTCAGAAGATGTCCAAGAAAGTGATTTTAGAACTATCTGTCTGGCAGAAAAGAAGAAAGTAGTATAATGAAGACAGAACGATTTAGAAAGGAACCTAAAGTGATATCTAGACTGCTTCCACCAAAAGCACTCAATTAACCACAGTGTTCTCTGGAGTACTCTTGGTGCAACTCTCTCAACTTCTGAAGCAAACATACCTCCTGGGAACAGGCGGAAGCTTGTAGGACTGTATTCAGCTTAACGTCAAATGGAACAGGTTCTCAGTGCTCCATACATTCAGGGCTGGCTTACAGTCTAATGAAAGGAGCATTCTAAGATCTGCACTTCTTTCAAATTTGCAACTTAATTATGCATCCTATAATTAAACTTTGATAAATAATAGTCAAATGTAACCAACCAAATGATTGCATATAGATGCATATCTATTTTTCAATTCACCTGATTTTTAACAACAACATTTTCTAAGGGCATCTTATTCTGTATTAACTATGGAGTCTTTGCAGTCTTTTTGTCATCTTTGCTTTGGTAAGGATACAATTTACGTGCTATCCTAAAATATAAATAAAACAGAGGAAAAAATCTGTACAGTGAATGTTTTGATATTTAAATTACTTACCTTTCTCCAATGGATTCTAGTCATTAATGAATCCCAATTTCACAGATAATTTTTCCACACCTTTAATTTCACATACATTCAAGACCTTTTTTGCACCTGAAAACATTTATCTATTTTTCCCTTCACCTTCTTCTTCTAGGAATATAAATCTGAGTTCCAAAAACTCAGCACTGACACCTTTAAAATAGCACACTTGCTGTACTCTAGTATATTCTAAGTCTGGTGACAACAAATACTAAGTTTCTGAACAGTTTTTAAAATTTTTATGCATAATAAATTTGTTTTGCATATTTATGTTATATTCAGTTTTCCAAAAAAGTAGTTCATTGTTCTTAGCTTTCAGAGAAGGAGCCACAACAAAATCAAACTTATGTGCTAGTCAGGTAACCCGTATTTCTATATTTTCTCAGTGCATAGGCATGCAAATAACTGCTTAAACAGCATCCCTTCCACAGACTTTTTATATTCAAAATTACACCAGATCTACCTTGCAAAGATGTTTGTTGAATACAGTGCTTTCTGCCAACAAAAAAACACACCTGAGTATCTGATGAGTAATGGTAACGTAAATTGTTAAAAAAGGGCAGAAAGCAAATCTATGGTAGAGGACTGGAATCAGCAATATTTTAATACAGTTCTAGTTAAAAAGTGGTTTTCTATAACTATGTGCTACCTTTTTGAAAAATGTCTGATGTCTGCCAGTGTGCAAATACAAATGAAAGGCCCGTGTCTTCAAAACTTAAACTAGCAGATTTTTTTGTAATATTAAGGACCTTGAACAAGGAGTAGGGAGTAATTGAGTACTTTAATCTACTAAATATTTTAAAGGTTTGTCATCTGCACTTTAATGTCTATCTTTTCACCAGGTGCATAATAGCTTTAACACTGCAAAAGAAGGATCTATACATATCTCTTATGCCATAAAACACTAATCAGTGTAAACTTCAAAGCTTTTACTTGAGAGCGTAAACTTCTAAGAAAGATTAGATAACTAACTGAGCAGGTGCAATCCAGGAACAAAAATAGATGGAAACATAATAAAGGAAGCCAGACAAAGCTGTTGCTAAAAAAATTTCCCTCCTTATTAAAGAGAAATGACCACAGCAAAAAAGAAATTAAGATGTAATTACCACATCTGATAAGGATAGCCAAGCATTTTCCAGGTATTTCTTCAAAATTTGAGTTCATCATTCAAAGGCAAATATATTATTTTGGATTTCACCTTGCATAAGCAGATTTTGATATTCTCTTGTAGTCATGTTCAACATATTCTATAAAAAAAATAAAACTTAACAATATTCACATTAAAGGGCACAACACACAGTCCTAACTTGCACAGTATTTCACAATTTTCTTTAAAATATTAGAATTTTATATAAAGCATTCAACACTTCAATTCCAATGCTGCAATGTTAACTGAAGCAAAAAAATTCATAACCTCCTCAAACACTTTCAAGTAATAGCCACATACTGAAGCACTCACAGGCATCCTGGTGAATTAAGGAACTTACTTAATGGGATTAAGTTCACACTTAAATATTTCAAGTAAGTACTGTCCACTTTTTACTTTACACACACATAAAATACATGCTAAAAATACATGGAAACTTTGCTATTTTTGTCTCATGACAATGCATTTCATACACATCCAAACCAAAGAACAGAAAAACTTTGCATTTCATGTTACAGTTTTCAAACAAAATGTTTGATTGTTCTCATGTGTGATGAAAATGGCCAAGTGGCATTAAAGTAATAGCGTGGTATGCAGAAATAAAAGCATGAGCCCATTGCCAGAAATCTCACCAAGATCTGTAAAGCTAATCAGCATTAGAAGAACGTAGTTTACAAAAAGCTAGTAGTAATTATGACCTCTTTTTTTTTTTTTAAAGTGTGCACCTTAATATTTCTGTTTTCCTGAAAAACCACATCCCTTTCCACTGCATGTAAGTACATGCTTTTCTCTTTTGCATATTTGGTTTTGGTTTGTGGGGTTTTTGTTTGTTTGTTTGTTTTTGGTTTTGTTTTTTTGGGGGGGGGGGGGGGGGGGGGAGTTGTGGTTGGTTTGTTTTTTTTTCCTTCCAGAATGTCAGAAAGTTTGGCTCAGTCAATCAGTCAGGCCAATTAGATTGGCTGTTTTGTCACTTACCAAATTCTGTATTAGAAAATCATTTTGTATTTATACCACAGTGTCCCTCTTTCTTTCAGAATAAATGGCCTGTTTTCCTGAGCAATGGAGTTGTTCTATCCTCATTACTCCCATTAACCTGCAAATTTAAATTGGCTATCATAAAAATAAAAGGTGCAGAAAGCAGCTTTGATCAGAAAAAAGCTTTCATTATCTTTTATTTTAGAGAGAACACAGGCTTTAGATAAAAACTGCGAGGAAGCCAGCATCTATGTAAGGTATTAAACTGGATGGTTAATTCTGGGCAGAATATATTTATTTGCAGATGGCACAGCAGAAGCATATTCTACACTGAAATTCCAGTAAAACTTTTAGAACAATGTCCTGACTCTCAGAAATTAGTATTAGCCTGCTATTTAGTGCATAGGAGATAAATTTTAACTAATTTTGGTCTCTGCAAAGAAAAACATCAACATCTGTAATATAGCCATCATACTGAAGTAGGTATTTCTTTAGGTACCATTTGCAATATCCCATACTTAACAAACTACCTAGTGCAGCATTCTCAAACTTTTACAGTATAAGGCTCTGAATAAAGCTGCACTTTAGTCAGCCAGCAATGGGGATCCTACAACAAAAAAGAATCTCTTGTAAAATCCTGGGCATGCTCCCATTGACTGGAGAATTTATAGCGGTTAGTAGGCAGTAATACCTTGCTCAAGTAGCTCTTCTCCTGGTGCATATAAACTAATTTAATAAATTCACATCAGCAACTTACATACCACATCCTTATCACACCACTGCCACTCCATCTTTTCTATTGGAATACTGTCACATTTTCACTCCCAGACAGTTCTTGGCATTAAACTGGAGAGAACCTGAACCATTATAAAATGAAAGTGCCTGATCTTTCAGCTAAAAATGCTAAAGTACGTGTGCAACAACTTAGTGGGAATTACAGATATTTTCTGTATTTTGCTCAAAGTTACTATCCCCATCTTTGTTTATTCAATCCCTTGACAATGTAGCATTTGTGAACAGATAATTGTATTTCTGGCGTTGTCTGCTCATAGATTACCTGTCTAATATTTTAAATAAAACAGATACATATGTAGCTGGAAAACTATCCAGTCAAACATTTTCACAAGATATTGTTGTAGCTGGCACAAAAATCTTAGAATATTTTCTCCAAGCAGATTTCATTTTTATTCTTAAGATGACATGGAGTACGCCATAACAAACAAGATTACATCATTATGTGTTCAACACACCTGCTATGCAACGACCACCTATTTTACAACTGACTTCCAAAGTAAACTGAGAATCGAGGAAACATTTATTTATTATTCCCTGTAAGCTACCATAACTTAAAGTAGTTTTTTCATTTCACTCATTTTAGAACTATATATAGACAGATTTAAGTATTTTTTACCTTCAAGTTTAACTACCCTACTAACTTTTACATATAAGCCTGGTTCATTTGGAAGTGAGTTCTCAGTGTGAAGCATGCAATTATACACTGCAAGGTAGACATACACGCTGGTCCACAAATTTCACATGCAGAATGTTTCTTAAGAGAAAAGAAGGGAAACAAGAGTCTCCAGCATGTGGTCTTCCAGAAAAAGTCTTTCTTGGTGCCACTATGAGTGAGCTCAGGCAGCCACTGCAGAGCACCAAGGGATGGTAGAAGAGCTGCCTAGACCCTCAACAACTGCCAAGTGATAAGCAAGCAAGAAAAGGGCTAGTATACAAATAACCGAGCAAGCACCTGACATTTCAGACCAGTACCAGTCACTAATGGGTACAAAGGCATGGAATGTAGCAGAAAAAATGGCAAAGAGGTGAGGTGAAGAGAACTGTTCCAGTACAAGAAATCTCTCTAGTTCAAATGAGAGCAAGCATAGGTCAACATGAGTACTGTTTAGATCTCTATCTCAAATGCATTCATTTTCCTGATTGTAGACAAAGAAACCTGCAGGATTACAGTAGTTCTCACCTTCGCAATGCCAAGAAAACCAACCTAAGACACTGTGTAAAGCAATAGGCACAATGTGAATTGAGCACGTAAGGACACAATCCAAAAGAAAACTTTGCATCAAGGTGGCAACCTATCTAAATTACAAATGTAGGAAACCCTCATTTCTGCATTAAAATAATAAGTGATATAATAATCACTTTGTCTCCTTTCTAAAGGAACAAGCCATTTCCATGCTGTCTATGAAACTGTCGCTTGGTGATGCTGCTACTGAATAGCAAAACCCATCCAACTTTCATTTGAGTTGTGAAAAGAAGTAATGAACTCTGAATAATTAAGACATTTATAATGCAAACCTAACATGTCTATGTATGGCCTAAGATTTTTATCTCATACGGCTAATGTGACACATAAATAAGCTATCATTTTTAGCACGAGGTGCTTCATTTCTTTTCAGTTAGACGTAATTTCCTTTTTTATGCCAAATATTTAATATTCTATGATTTAGTTTTACTGAGCAGTTACTCTAATTTAGCAGTGCTAAACAAAAAACCAAATACCTAAACTACAAACCTTTATTTAACGTACTATGTACAAAATAAACCCAGCTATTGCTTATTTTGTGGAACAGGTATACAAAAGAATATCAAATGGAGTTCATCAAGACAGAAAGTGATGCATGAGCCTACTCACTTCTGAGACATGTCAGTAAAAACAGTAATGCAAGGTATTTTGTAGTCTAGCTCTCCTGTTCCATATGAACCCTAGTTTAACTAGGTAAGACAAACCACTTATTTGCTAGACAGAAGCTTGGTATAATGAGAATAATATGTGCATTAGCAAGATATTTATACAGAGAGTGTGTATATATATAAAAATCAGAAAATAATCTAAAATAGAAAGTAGAACTTGAAAACCTTTTTATATGAAAGCTTCTAGCTTCAATCAATAAAGTATCTGCAAGTAACAAACGTATGTGGGTTTTTTAAGCAACATATAGACAGTTCTATCAAAGGACACCTGAACAATGAATCATAAGCCCCACTTGTAAATTGGCTGAGGCTATTGCAACATACCTACCTACTCTAAAACCTTGTTCAACAGATAATCAGAGACTTAGTTTCGATCAAGAGTTCTACTACAGTAGAAGGGCCTACAGGTATAAAAGAAATGTGTTGTTAAAACAAAAACACAGCCGCTCACACAGTAAGGAGTCCTAGTAGTAACAAGTTGTTACAGATTATTTCTGTTGATAACAGAGTTACTCTTTCCTGAATAAGTTTGCAAGTATTCTGTATATTATCATTCTCATTTTACCTTACTACTTAGCACATTAGAAACTGAAATTCTGCTTAATGACAGTAAGTTATTAGTTGATAGCAAATAAGCTTGCTCTTCCTATGCGCTGACCAGGTCACACAAAGAAGGGGAAGGTGAGTAGCCATATTAAAATGCTTTCTCTTCCTCCAAATCCCTCAGGGGAAGGTCCTTGCCACTGTGCCAATGAATTTCTTATGGCTGCCTCCATCATAAATACTCTGATTAAAATGTAAATTCAACAAACCTATCAGCTTCCCATTAAGAGGACTCTTTAAAAACACCATTAATCAGCTGAGAGATATGTAGTGAAATACCACTTATCAATTCTAACTGCTTATGACAGTTAACAAAGCTTTATATTTGCCCCAAACATGTGCTGATCTATCAATTATGCCAGGGTTCACTCTCACGCTAATTGTACATTTTCTTCTCTAATGCATTTTTGCTGTTATCTCATAGGCTAATGAAAGCCAGGAAATCAATACATATAAATTATACATGCAAAGAAGGACTGCTGTGAACATAAAGTTTCTAATTAATTGCACTTGATTAATTTATATCCTTTAATTATCTTGCTAAGCCACAAACAACATAAATATCCTTGCAATCTGGTTATTGCTATGTCAGTCATAAAAAAGAGCAGGCACAGTAAATCTATGAAATCTAGCAAACTCCATTGCTAAAAAACACGGTATGGCATAATACATAAATATAACTGGACTTACTCAAGACACCTATGAATAATTTTAGTGTGACAAATTACCACTAAATATGTTGTATAGTTATTTGACTAAGGTTATAATGATGTTATAACTTTACATGTAGCATACAGGGTAAGCAAAATGCAGGTTTACCATGCAGGATTATAGAGGCTGTTATATTTATAAAACAAATTCATAATACAGATGTGATATTGATATCTGATTGGTTAGGATCAGGGAACAAATTATCAATATTCTAAACAAGGGCATTGATGGTTTTCTGCACTTAAGATCACATGGCAGTTTATTTGTAGTTATCTGGAAGGCAGAAATGCACACCATCAGGACATCATAATGATAGACCCAACTCTAAGCTGAGTTAAAATAAGAGCTACCATACCATCTTTTGTAAGAAGCACTTGGCCAAATATAAATTCTTCCATTACATGAGTAGCTGTAACTGTAGATACTTTTTTTATTTCCCTTTCAAATTTTGTCCACTTTAGTAAACCAACCATATGTCACTGTTCTGAAATCTAATCCTATCAATCCAGCAGGCTTGCTCTTTGTCCTACACAACAGCATATTACTGAATATCTGTATCTACAACTTTCATAAACTTGTAAAAAGAAACTGTATCTGTCTACAGGGACACTCAGACAGAGACCATCTGTCAGTGACTAAAGCTATTCTTTAAAAAAGAAAACATTCATCTGGGATTTGCCCTTTGCGGAGTAAACCCACTTAACCTCCCAATAAGATTAACTGTTATTTGTTTCCATTAAACAAAAATGACCATGCTAATATGCATTTAATAGTACTAACAATGAGAGAAACATGAACTTCAACAATTTTAAAATTCTTTAAAATCACAGAACTTGCTATTTCATGACAGCTATTTTATTATTCATAAATAACTTTCATTTTTCATTACAAGATATCTTCCCTGAAGTTGAGACTAAAAATGGAAAAAAAAAATCAAGCTACTTATTGAAACTAAGACAGCAGGCTCTTGAGTCTGCCACGTATTATAGATAGCAATGACTGTATATAAATTCAGTCTGAATAATGCATATAAAAACCCAATACCTTTGGAGCACTGATGATTTTCACCTGTGCCCTCAACAGCTAGGCATTTACAAAGAAAGGTATTTAACTAGATTGATTATATAAGGCTGTCTAGGTAGAGTTAGTGCAATGTAATGGAGACTGTGCTTCTCTCTGCAGCAGCACAAGTCACTGAACCAGCCTGAAGCTACAGTGAAAAATGCCTTAATGTCTCTTCCTGGGCTGACAAAACAATAGTACTGTCATGTAAGACTCCCTCTTCTACTGTGGAAAAACACAGTAGGAGAAACCTTTAAATGTAGGCAACAGCTTCTCTCCCAATTTTGCCTTTATGCTTTTTTTTTGTCAGGCCATGTTAGTGAGGTGTGCAATAGTAATAAAGAATATCCTAAAACATGAAAGGCTGAAGTGCAAAATCCCTCATAGAATTAATCCCTGCCCCGCCCCCCCCAAAATTCCCTTTTTGCTTATAACTGCCTCTAAAGTAACCTAGATGAGAACCAGAAAAGGTGTCCTCCTCTCCCCTTAGGAGAAGCCTGAGGAGAGCTCCATAAAGTCTGTTTCCACTGTAGGCATAATTCAAATCTTACTGGAACCAGTGGGAATATATTTACCAGGTTCAGTTAGCTTTGCATCCAGCTTTCTTCATTAATGGCAGTGGCACTATACAATCAATAAACATCAAGACAAAGCAATCATACAATCATTTTCTCAGTTAGAAATTGGCATATGCTATGAAGAAGAATAATTAAATTGATGAGTGGAATCATTATTACAATTCAGTACAGCTAAAACAGAGAATTCAGAAAATAGCAGCTTATTCCCCTCAAACACAAAGTGTACTAAGAACCAGAAACAGAGGAAAAAACCTTAAGCATGCAAATCTTCTAAGCGTGAACAGTTGACACATTACTTGAATATACTGTATCTAAGATCCAACATTGGGGGGAAAAAAAGTTCTTAGAGTATATACGAAGTGTTATACAGAAGCAGATATGAAGATGCATCATCAGTCATTTCAAAACTGCTAAAATCTCCTTTCTATTGGACAGGTGGTAAGACCAAAACTTTTTAAACAGTGAAATCAATCCTTTGACATTGTTTGTGCTGGCTTCTAACTGTTTCTTCCCTGCTAAGGGAACAGATTCACTGGCATTGCCCAGTGTTCGTATACTGTCTGCAGAGTTATAGCTGGACAATGAACTTGTGTTTTCATTACTTTACAGAAAGAACGGTAAAGAGTGAAATTGAGAAAGGCATGAATTAACAAGGATCATGTTTAGCTATTGATAAAGTTCTGACATAAGACTTGCCACATGCCAGAAAGTTACACGACAGAACACTCACTGGTCACTAAGAACTAACTGAAGGCACCAGCAAAAGCTTTTAGCCATCCAAAAAACATCAGCTCATCGAAGGAAAAACTTCGAAGTACGTAACTTGCACTAGAGTTCACTGGATTTGTCACTTTATATCTAAAGCACCTAGATAGAAGTAGAGTACTGAGGTTTGACTGCAATTACCTTATCTTTCCTATTTTTAGTGACAGGACCAGATTATTTTAAGTGCATTTTATAGAAAACCCTTCTTTACTGAAATATAAAGACTGTAATAAAGACAATAGAATGTTTTGAAACTGTTTTAAATCCTTCACTCAGCTTTGCTTCTACAGATTTAACATGTAGGGGTTCTAATCTTACTGCTACTAATTAGAGCTTTAGTGTAATTGTGCCAACAGGGTGCTTGGCATAATAATTACTATTGAGAGATTCTGGTGGAGCAGTAACATGCCCACATAATACAGATATGTCTAATATTATACAGTAGTCACCTTTGTATGTTGACTTTTAAGTTGGACTTTAACCAAGTAAGGGGTTATTTTGCCTTTATTATAAAGCTCAAAAGGCATATACATATGTATGATTTAGGTATTCATTTTTTCCTCTTTGATTCTTTTGAATATTAATTAGGTAGAAGAAAACTAGAAGGCACATTTTATTCCACTTCCTTCATAATTTAGTCTAGTTTGGCATGGGAAAGCGAACAAAAATACTTATGTTGGCAGATCATACTTCTAACGTAATATTAGACTTTCTTAGGATAACGTCCTCAGCTGCGAAGTTTACCATAATATACAATAAACTGAACTAAAAACAGAGGATGAGAAAGACTTTAAAATCTGCATTTAGAAAGCGCCTGTGCTGCATTCCATTACAGTCTTACTGGGTTTGAAACAAATCTTTATGTAACTATTTGAATAAATCTATTCAGTGAAATACATAAGACTTAAACCTAAGGGACAATGCAGGAATATTAACAAAGATATAGAAGAGCATTTTTGAACAGAAGAGCATTTTTGATCACTTAGTAACGTTCACTATCTTACTGTCTAACAAGTTTCAGATAATGAAACTTTGTTAATGATGTAAATCTACAGTGAAAGAACACTTACCAGCATTGTTTTGTTTGGTTTTGTGTTTTTTAACTCTAGAAATACCAGCTTCAGCCATATAATAATTGAAAAAAAAAAAATAATCTTAATTATGGATATTGGTTAAGAAGGACTTCAAAAGCAATTTAAACACACAAACCTTGCACAATATAATAAAATAGAAAGTAATAGGCTTTTTCAGTTTAACTGTAGAATCTTCTTTTTTAAAAAAGCGAACTCTCTATTATAAAGAAAAGGTACAGCATGGAGCCTGAACCAGGGCTCCATCTAGAACAGACAGGCTTGTTTTTACTGCCCCTTAGTGCTTCCCTTTTAAAGTGACAGGAAACCAATTTCTGATTACAAATCAATAGGTTAGCATGCTACCAGCAGACAGTAAATTTAGCTGTTGATATTAGACCACAGAAGAGGATATCAGAAAAGACCAGGTGTTGCCATTTTGATGCATACAAAACCCAGCAAAGCTGTATTGCTTTTCTGCAATTCCATATTTTGACAGAACAATTCTTACAAAGTCACCTATTTATCATTTGTGGGTCACCATCAGAATTTTTTATCATTTGTGGGTCACCACCAGATTTAAAAACACAACAAATATATCATATACATAAGTGCATAAGTTTAAGTCACAAAAACAAGAACCACTGAAATGTGCTGTATTAGTTAATATAATGGAAACAAAAAGTATTATATGCCCCTGTCACACAAAATACCTTTTGATGAAGTCTCTCTTTTTTCTTTAAGCTTTTAAGATAATCTTAGAGAAATCATCAAACTATAAAAAGAAATCAATAAAACAGAAAAGGTTCCCATCACCCCTAAAAAAATCCATAACTTTTGCATTTTAATAGAGACACTACAAGACTATACCAGTCATTTTCTTTCTGATGTGTTCCTTTGATTTCACTCTTATCTCACAGGACTCTTGACTTTCCTGAGAAAGGGATTATTGAATTGTATGTCTCCCTCAGATGCTCTTGATCATTCAAGTAGTCTGTACTTAAGAACGTTAGAGTCTGCTCAGCTGCTGGCTCCTAGGGAACTCATCAGGGACTGTCATCTTAATATTAATTGGGTTTTGTGCAGGAATCCAAGTCCCTCAATGAGAGGGTTTCAAGAGAGAAGATTATGCCCAAAGCCAGATATAAAGACAAACATATTTAGCACAACAATTATGATCATTGCAGAAACACTCTGAGAAATAAGTAAATCTGATTAAGGGCACTTCTACATGATCAAATATTAATCTGATGTCTTCACTCTAACCTGGTTTGAACATAAGAGGCTTCTTATGGTTTTATGTATTAACGGATTTGTAGAAGCTGAACTCATAGTACCTAATAATATGGTACATCCAAGTCAATACAGTAAAAGGATCTTTACGGAATGTAATCCACTTAAATTAAAAATAGACACAGACTGAATCATAAAGATTAAATTAAAATTGACATACAGTCAATCAATAAAACATTTTATATAAAGTCTTGTATGAACTACTACAACATTTTTCAATCTCATAGCATAAAAACTTGTGGGTGTTTATTTTTATTGAATAAAGACAGAATCACTTCAGAACAAATAATCATAAATACAACTCAAAGACTTAGAAGTTTCCAGACTCACATAAGATCCAGCAAATTAAATACACCTATATTTGCAGGTGTGAGATTTCTCTTCAAAAATATGTATTAGCTGTAGAGATTCGAAGTATCCAATTAAACCATTTCATCTTTAAAATCACTGATTTATAAGAAATGTGGGCCAACATTGTGTATTTGAGTAATGAGTGACTAGACAGTGACAGCAAAATAAGACATGTTTGCAACACTGATTGCATACGTGTTGCACACTACACATGTGTGCATACACATACTTGTATATAAATATATATACAGACCCCTCTATCAAAAATCCATACAAAATCATGTTTAATATTCCATACACATTATATTTAATACTATCATGACAAGTATTTTCAGTTTGTTATGCACAGACCAGTTATGAATAAATCTTAAGCTAATATATACAGTATCCATGCTTTTTAATATAAATTTGCAGAGGTAGAAGCTAATGCCTGAGAGGATCTGCACTATATTTGCATAATCATTTAAGTTAACTCAGATGAAAGCTTCCATGTGTAGGTACGTTTTCCAAATTGAACATAAAGCATCTGAAAACTATTACAGTAATATATGCACAGAAGCCTACAAAAAAGGATAATATATCAAAAATTGTAATACAAAAATGAATTATTTCAACCTGAGAAAGACACACACATAGATGCCTATCTATCCATCTTTATTTGTAAGTATTAACCACATATAGACCTTATGTGAAAGGTAAATCTTGCCAGCATGGCTTACCTCCCATAGTAATTAGGCTTGTGTTTCTGCTTTATTAACTCTGATACAACAGTGTCCTGCCCTCTGTCACCAGGGGTACTAATAGATGATAATCACTACAATTTGGAAACCATACAAATTAAATGATGAAGTGAGATGAAGTGTAGTAATGCAATGATTTCAAGGACAAGCAAGTTAGTCATTTCAATACTCATTTTCAGGATATTAAATAGGAAATACGTGAAGAAATTAGACCGCAGTCTAGCACAAAAAAATAACAATTTACATTTAAAAGTAATTATACATATTCCTGGAATATTAACGTTTTAAAGATGACAGTAAAAAGTTTGCCTTATGCAAGATAGTTTACTTTTCCCTAAAAGAAACATTAGAAATATATCTCTTATTTATAATGCAATGAAATCTTCACAAGATTTAACACTCCCTACGGACAATTTTAATTTCGTGTGGACAGCACGTATATTTTTCCAGTCCAGTGACAGCAGGCCTATATTAGTATATTGGAAATACATTTTTATCTGCATTACTACAATGTGGAAGATGTGATACTGATTCTTAGCACCTAACTACAATTTTTCATCCATTAATCTCACAGCACTAGCACTGCAAACCTAGTGTTATTTTTTTAAAATCAAGTACTTAATTATACAGAAACATAACTCAGCCAACAAAATAACTACGAAGAGTTGTCAATATTTTCTTCTTTTAGAAGTTTTTAAACTGTTAAACTTGTGATGAACATCACAATTTTACAAAAATTTCAAAAAGAAGCTTCAAATTCTGAAATGTCTGTTTAAATGAGAGATTTTCTTAAAAAAAATTATCAGCTTCGTATGAGACAGTTAAAGCACTGACATGAAGATACTAAGTTTGAACATTGTCACTGTGCTTAACTGTCTTTCCAAGTCCATACTTGTTTTTGGCAACTTATCAATAATACACTCTTATCACATTTATTCTTTTCAATACAGAAGACATTTAGTTTCAGTCTTGCACGTTTCAATGTAAATCTAAGACTCCCACATTTTTAGAAGGTAGAAATACATTTTGGTATATTTATTGAAAGCCAAATATGTTTCAGTATAAGCTAACATTAAAAAAAAATTCGTGCAAAATTTTCTCTCAAACAGCTTTTTTTTTTAAAAAAAGGTAAGTAAACAGGTGAAGGCAGCTACTTAAATGTATTATCCAGTTACCTAAAAAAAACCCTGGTTCTGGGCAAAACAATCCATGTTATTCAAGTCAAAGTCACATTTTCCTACTTTTCTAAACCAATGTATTCACCCTACATAGAGCTCACCCTAATATTAATAGTTTTGAATTCTGTTAGATGCAAGTTTCAATAATCAGGATGCTCTGCAAAAACATAATTCTGCCTGGGTCTATGTCATGCACTTGGAAAGCCAATATTCTGCATTCTTTTACAAACTAAGCAAGTACAGTACATTTTTAAACATCGCTTATAATAAAAAAAAATATAAAATACCATTTGTACCTTGGTCATGCATATTGATATAAAAATATTATTTCATTCTTTAAAGTGTTAAGATAAAAAGCAATATAATTGCAGAACTAAAATTGAATTCTGCACATGAAAACTATTTTAAATTATATCAAAACTTTTAACAGCATAGGTCTGCTGTCTACTGATCTTACAATCTACAAAGGATGTCTTTTACTACAGTGCCACAAAATGTATATAGCCCACATAATACAGTTCCATATCATATTTAAAAGGCTCAAACACTGTGATTTAAAAAAAGTGTCCTAAAAGTTATAGTTTCCATCTTTGAAGAGGAAAGGCTTAATAGACAAAAGAAGTACAGATACTTTGCTAATAATCATCCAGTTAGCTACTTTCTTTTCTGAGGATTTGTTTTCTATAGTTGGTATGTTTACATCCATTCAATTCTAGATGCAGATTATGGCAATTAGATATTTATCCTCCCTAATGTACACTGTTTTTATTTATGTTGAACTTGAATCCATTATCAGAAACAAAGCTGCATACATATAACCCTAACCAATTGCTGGAGATGCACACAGACTACTGCTTGTTTACTTTGGGCAGACAAATCTTATGGCATGCATTAAAAATCTTGTACTTGTCACTGACTAATACAACAAATTGAAACCTTGGAACGATCTTATTTACATTTCAAGTGCTCCATATTTGATTCTTGCATCAGAATTTTCACTTAACCCTTTTGTTAAATCACTGAATGTCAGAGCAACGTACAGCTACACTGCAATTTAAAACTAAATACAAGATAATTTCATTTGCTACACAAAGTTTTTATCTAAAACACACATCCAGAGTGCATTACCTCAATGTACACTTTTTAGGCCCTCAGTTTGTATGCAGTATATAATTGAATATTTCAACTGTTTTGTACTATTCATACAGCTAGGGTTATTGTTGGAAAAAAAAAAAAAACACAACCAAAAAACAAACCACTTTCCCTCATCTGTATTCCATAAATAAAAGGCTTAGCTGCTGTTTTTACTTACAGTTCCCAGAATTTCTTTCTCTTCTAAACCATTTTAGTTCTTAATATGAAAGTTTTATTAGTTATTCTGTCAGAAAATTCAAACCTTTACTAAGTGACATGAACAGTTACAGTTGGTTTAAGCGTGGTTGGGTACCCCTGATTCCATCAGGAAAAAAACAAAACAATATATGGCATATGTTAACATCTAAAGACTGAAAACATACCCAGTAAAATAGTTCCCCAGACTTAAAGGAAATCACTACTTAATTCCACAAACATTTGTTTCAGCTCAGGAATTGCACTAGAAACTTTTAAGTAGTTTTCTGGTTCAAAAATTACTCCAGTTGATATGTGGAGTCATAAGATGCTGCATAGCACCATCTGCTGGTTTGAGCAACGGGCTCTGGAGACAACACATCCAACTATTCCTCAAGTTATCTGAAACCTAAAAAGATGACATTCCACTTACCTTAGTTCCACAGGATTTGTAGAATTCTGCGTAGATTCACTGTACAAACTGAAAAAGAACGAGAGAGACACACACAGAGAATCAGATGCGTACGTAAAGACATCTGAAAATCATACAGAGATGAAATCTGAGCAGGAGGGGCCTTATTCGAAAGAAAAAAAGAAAGCTGAATTTCCTTTGTCCCAGTCCAGGGAAGCGCTCATTTTAAACTGTTTCATGGACATTATTTTCTTGCTTCAATCTAGATACCTTTTCCTTTGAAAGGAAATTTAGAAGGTTGTTGGATGTAGAAAGAATTTTTTTCTTAAGCAAGAATGTCACAATAGTTTCTATCCTAGATGAATCCGTGTTTAATAAATACTAAATTCAGAAACAGTTATTTTATTCTGGGTTATAAAGAATTAAAAAATTGTGTAAACAACTGATGAAGAATATGTTTTGATTTTGTTCAGGCTTCATATATGCAAGCAAATTAAGAAGAAGTGATATTTGGAATGCTATCAATGCAGGATTACAAAATCTACAACAGCCTCAGGAGTATTTTTTCATAAATGACTGGTGAGCAAGTCGGGAAGCTGTTTAAATTTACGTTTTTATTCTTTTATTGCTATTTAAAAGGAAAATACAATTAACTTCACTTTAACTGGAATTGTTTACCACATCAACACAAAAAAAATAACAATTTTTCCCCCCAAAATGGGACCTCTGAATTGTTAACCTTTTTTTCTGTGCAGTTTACATACAAGCAGTAGCCGTAGACCTGATGTAAAAATCAAAGACAAATCCTGCAGCATTAGCGGAGCTCCTTGTATAAGCACCACCCGCACACTGTAAGAGTACAAATGAAAGGACTGGGTCTGACAGTCCTTCCTCGGTGACACCACTCAAACTGTGGTAGCAGAATTCTATGGATGGGAAACCCAGATTCTGCTCACACCTCTGACTGCTCCCTGTAAATTAATTTGTTTACTTGATGCCTGTTTCATGAGGTGAGTAGAGGCCTTAGCTGGTACATGTGCATACCAAAAATATCACACATTTAGTACCCACTGTGGGGTCCTGGCCACAGTGTGCTCTGTGACAGCTTGATGATAAACAGCTGGCCTGCTTGTGGAACATGCAGAGTACACTGGGCAACATGAGCAAGAAACAAGTAAGCAACGTTAGCAGAACTCACATTTCAGAATCATAGGACAGGCTACTTCGAAAATCCTATTCCTGAGATGTCCAAGCTAAGAGTGTGATTAGAACTCAGTTCAATGCCTGGCAAAATAAGTATACTCTTTATCAATTTCAGCAAGAGCTAGCTCATATCTTCGGTGCAAAAATTAAGAGTCTGAAGAATTCCTCTCCCTCTTCTCCCCCAACAACTCACAGTCAAAAGCTTTGTTACATCTACAAATAACTCCAGTTAGTAGATTTAGTACTTCATTTTTAAGCCAGTGTAACATTTGAGATTAAAAAAAAAAAAAAAAAATTCAGAGCAGTCTAATTTTCGATTCAGTAAACTAGGAATCAAACCAGCATGCCTGCCTTCTCCTGCAGCCAGCATAAGATTCCACCAAGCTCTGCAAATCCAAAGGACAGTTGATCTTTGCTCATCTATACCACAGAACTGAAGATAAGAGACATACAATAATCCTGGTTAGCACTGGTATAACTAGGAAAAGATCAAGGTGGTCAAGTAATAGGTAAGAAAAAGCCTTGAACAGGCTTATCAGATTCCTTTAGCAGCAGTACCATGCGTCAGCAGTCAAACCTCAAAAATACAAAATGCCTTTAGTTTAGAATATTTTCTACCCTCTAATTATTTTTATAAAGTTTTATTTGTTCATCCCACAATATGCTTCTATTTCAAATTACAACAGAAAACTGTTGCTAAACTTCGGTGGATCAGTAGCTGGTATGTACTGAGCATAATTTTGACACTACAGTGATATGCAATCTCCTCAGTGTGATGTCACATGAAAGCTTCTTGCACCAGTTTTCAGACAACAGTAGTTGTTAAACAACAACAAAAACCAAGAAACAAATAAACAAAACCCCAACAAAAAAAAAAAAAAAAGGACAAGATAAAGTGATCCAAAGTGGTATCTCCAGCTGAACTATATTACCTACTTGGCACAGCCTGAAGCCAAATTCTTGTGTCAGCATCTTTACCATATCAACACACAGTACAACTTTTTATTTTAACTCCCTCCTAACACTGTAAAGGAAAAAGTTTAGTATATCAGAAAACTACAAAATATTGAGTCACCAATAGAAAGAGATGTCCAGCTATTTCAAGCCTTACTTACAGTTGATTTTTGTTCTTATCAAAATGTCTACATTTTTGTTAATTCCTAGTATACTTACAGATGTTTTAAACTATGCAAAACACATCAGCTTAAAGTTGTAAGTAGACAATTCTACATACCTACCATCTTGTAAATATATTGAACATCAATGTGCCAAGAATCCAGTAACCCAGATGAAATCTCTAGGATCACAGGTAACAGTACATAGTTGGACATTTTCTCATGAGTTCAGTAAAGGCATAATGTTGTGGAGATGACAGACTTTACTTTCAATCACCTTTAAATATAACTTCATTTTTCAATTTTAAAAAAAAATTTTAACACAACATCTGAAAACAACTTGAAACCTCTCGTATAAATAACTAACCAGAAAAGAGATTATTTTTCACGAATTTCAAGGGAATTTGGATTAGACATTTGTTTTACAGACTCTGTGGGACAGGAAACAGTTCTTCCACATGTTTGCCAAGTGCCCTAACAAACAGAGCACTTAAAAATATCTCAGTGGCAGCTAAGACAAGTCTTGTCACAAACTGCATTTTAATTAAATACTATTCAGACTAAATCAGTAAGAAATCCCAGTTATTTAACAGCTTCACTGAAAACAGATACATGCACTGTGAAAGGAAAAAAACTCAGCAAGGTATCATTTATTAGGATCTGAGTATCTTTTAATTGCATGGAAATGAGATACATATGCTTTGAACTAATGTGGAAGTACTTTTCCATAACATGGTATTTTATCAACGACTAACATTCTTCAATAGAAAAAATTTAAAGCTACTGTCCATGGCCACAAAAAAATAAACTTAAAACTGGAGATGGCAAAACCAATTCAGAATTCTAGTTCAAGCATATTACTGTGTGAATATGATTGCCCATGGACTACTGAACATTTGAGATCACCAGGTCCTGATATAGAATGAGTTTGAATCATCGCTTGCTTATGGAGAGCTACAAACATAAATGTCCATCACAAAGAAACAAACATTTTTGTTGTTTCAAAATAGCGACATGTAATTTTTTCACTAACTACTATAAATACTATCTCTGCAACCAATTAAAAGAACTTGCAAGAATGACCTCAAGTAATACATGTGTATTGTGCTTATAGCTTAGAAAGTTTTGAGAATGCCTTGATTTTCCCATGCTAAATTTGTAGAATCATTATAAACACAAACTTGGAGCCGACACACAGTGCTGTTATTGGATAAAAGGGCATAGCAAAATAAAATCTAGTATTCTGAAGTCCACAAGTAGTTCCACCACAGCATGTTTTACAGCACTGACTGCAGTTTCCACAGCACTCAGCACTGGTCACAGAAGTTAGGGGGCTAGGATGGACTTCAGGTGATAATTCATGTTTCACTTTGAACATGTGTGCACTCAACAGGGCCTTATTCTTGGTTAGCAATATAGCACTACTATATTTTACAGTATTAATAACACTGTGATCTCTGTTGCTATACTTGTTATTTCTGTTCTATGCCCTTGAGTTTACAGACACCTTGCCTGTTTGCAGAAAACGCTGCCATTACAGGATGCAGAGTCAGTAAAATTTACTACAAAAAGATCCTGAAAGGATCAATCCAAGGGACTCATTACATTCCCACCTTCTTTCATAAAAAAGGAAACAAGCAAACAAACAAAAAAGCCACCCAAAAAACCACACACACACACACATACACTCACAAAACCAAAACTCCTCAAGTTGGGAAATAAATTTACATAGAGAGCTAGAGCAATTGTCACAAGTTTCTATGAGCATATATTACAAAGTGAAAAACTGGGCAAAGTAATGAGGATTGCACTTGGAGCCCTACCCAGCAAGCTTATTAGCTTAAATTCTTACTACACCTTAATGGTGTGCATCTAACTGGTACAAAATCCTATTTTTCAATATCTTAGTGTAGTATATTGATTTTTCATATAACTACTGCCACAATTCTGCAAAAGTTATATATGAGCACTTGTCTAAGCATGTTAGCAGGCCTGCCAAAATCTATGCAAACAATCATAAGCAGGCATAAACTACAATATCTTATTAGGTATTCTAACAACATTTTTAGGATAAATGTATGACAATGTTTAGCCATTTGATGGAACAGTATCTTAAAGCATTCATTCCTTGCCAATTTTAAGCTTTCACCTAATCCAAGATCATTACTGCAAGAGCTCTGAGGATACTCTATTTCTTAGAAATAAGAGGCTTAACAGTTCCATTCATGTTTGTGCCTCCAAAGACACTAAGCAGTTGCCTTTTCAAAATATTTTCTTCAAAAAAAATTCTGACAGCATACCAGAAAAATGCTTTGGTATAAATACAGAAAGAATAATATGGGTTTGAATATGCTTCTGCTTTTAGATCAGCACATAAAAATAGTATAATCACCTATGAAGGCATAAATGTGCTACTGCGTGAGTTAACTCAAAGAACAACCTGTCTTGTGCTAAATTAATGATTGGCTATTTAAATCTGACCTGAATGAGAAGGTAAGAAAGAAGAAAGTAGCTCCTTGCAAACACATTGCAACAGATATTAGCAAATACTACATATTACAAGAAATTTTAAAAAATTAATAAGGAAATATGAAAAAGTGAGAAATGAGAAAACAAAACTTTTGAGTGATGGCTAAATTCCATCTTTAAATTCTCTTAGATTTGCTAAGTAGAAAAATAACAAGTGGAAAGGACAATGAAAAATGGTTTTCTGATACAACATCGATGCTGTGACATTTTCCTAACAGACTTAAAAGTCACACTACCCAAGGAGTACATGAGAGTTAAAAACCTGTCTACAGAAAGCTAATTTATACCTTTTGTCTCCGAGCTTAATATATACTAACTCCTCTGAATGCATATATGCTATATCATACTTGGAAAGAACACTTTTCAACTCCTGATTGTGGGCTGGCCTGCTTAAACCCAAATCCGCTCCCTAGCTTTAACTAGCGAAGTAGAATGCGATCAAATACACCCATACAACATATTGGACTCTGTTGCTGTTATCTTCACCTAAAAAGCATAAGGCCTAGAGAATATTATTTAATACCCATAAAGAATATCTTCCCTCTTATCAAGAACATGCATAATCCAGTGACAAGAACTCTTAAGGAAAAAAATAATTGAGCCAGAAGATGTGGCCTTTTGAACATAAAAAGACAGGTTCTACTTGGATATATGCTTTTGAGGTAACAAGAAAGTCTGACTCGGATTCAAAGCTTCCTAGATTACATGTCAGCAGAAACAGAAGCCTTGAAGATATGTAATACTGTACTGTGCCAAACTGTAAGATCCAAGTACAAAATTATGGTTGATCATGGCCATGAGGAGATGATTCAGAGGTACACCTATGCCATCTCCCCAAATTCTTTTTACAGGTTATACAAATACAAAGATTAGTAGAACTATATAGACAAACCATGATGACAATGGAAGTCTTTACCAGCCTCCTTTAATAGAAATGCTTTTCCTACTGTAGGAACTTAGCAAATCCTAGTGATTGATGTAACGTTTACTTCTTCAAACCAGGCTAATTTGCCATACATTCGGATGATAGATCCAAGTGATATTTCTTCTGAGCGATCAGGAATGGAACCAGAAAGGCCAAAGTTTTATTAGGGTTGAAACTGGTGAGGAAGTGAAGTCATTCAAATACTAACAGTGTCATCTATGACCTGCACTGTGTAATGTACCTTCAGCAAGTTTGCAGATGATGCCAAATTGCTCATGGATGGAAGCAGCTTGTATTCAAAGGGATCTCGTCAAGCCAGAAAAATGGGACAACAGAACACTCACAGAGGCCCTTTTGGAACACAACAGCTCCATGCAGGAGTGCAGGCTTAAGAATCAAGTAGGTAGGTAGCAGTTCTGCAGAAAGAGGTCTTGCAGGCCTTAAAAGACATAAGTTTTTAATCATTAGAACAGACAACGAAAGAGACTACGTTATCTCCAGCTTCTGAGATTTACTACATTCAATTGGATAAGTCCTGAGCAACCTCATCTAACCAGGAAGTCACTCCTGCTCTGAGCAGGAGGTTGGACTAGATAAACTTTCTCAGATATAACCTAACAGCACCAGAACAGGATTCATGACAGCGAACTGCTTTCTGACACCATCAATGAGGTATTTATTCTCCAAAACTGTAGCTTGTTTGCGAATAACCAGTTGTGAACATACAGGTGAGAGAGAGAGAGAGAGAGAGAGAACATATTTTCATCCCTCTTCCAAAACAGCATGCACATTTGACAGCATTATTTATAGTCAAGTTTTCTAAATTAGCTGGTCAATTTCTGTGCTGCTTGTGTGGGCTTTTCCCACACTAATAGGAGTTTTTGCTTTAGGTAAATATGACTCCAAACCAAGCCAACCAGTTTCTGGAGGAGCAAAACTAATGAATACTCCTTTCCTGCAGAGTTTTGCCCCAGGGCTGATAGCTCACGTCACTCCCCTCATTTCCCATAAAGGCTGAGATTACCTTATACCCTTTGCTCTCAGTGGAATATGAGCTTTTTCTTCTAACCACTGTTTATTTCCTAGGAGTCACAGAACTGAAACATCTTTAAGATTTCTAACTTTCCATCACATTTACTCTGGAATGACCAAGCTCAAAAAGTTTTTAGGAACAGATGCACAGAAGCCCTCACTCACAGTCAACGTGACTGCCCAAAGAAGTCCTCTCTATGTCAACAATCTAGAAAACTTTAGTGAGCCATGTAACTTGGAAGTTCTGAATGCACTTGCAGTAATTTCCAGTTCAGAGCAGTAACTGCTATTGGTCAATATCAGTTAATCTAGATGTCTAGAAAACTAAAATGACCTCAAAGGATGGCAATTGTCATCATGAATCAGAAAAAAAGTCCTATTATAAAGAGAACAATGAGTTTGTTCCTATGAAACTGTTAAGTGAAGATTCTAAGGAACTTCAAGAAAACCATCTCTTAATTTAATAATGTAGTCCAGAAACTGCACAAGTGGAATTATTCACTATAACATATTTCTTCAGAAAAGAAATGGTATATCAATTTCAAAATTAAATATCAATCCTAATTGATTTGCTTCCCCCTCCTTGAATTCCTACAGGTCTTCCCCTTTCCTCAATTTAATAAGAGTGTATTTTATAGATTAAAAGCTAAGTGTCTGTTGCTAAACCATTCCTTCTTTGACTTACAATAAATCATGAATTAGAATACTAAATAGACAATATAGCAAGACGATCATCATGATATCTTGGGAGCTGAACTTTACCTAAGCATAACTGCAATACATGTTACATGCAAGGTAGAAGTCTCAATAATAACACTAGTATTAGGTGCTTAGATATTGCCAAGGTAATAATTTGAATTAATCCATTTCAGAACCTCCTTCATAAAGAAGCTTAAAGAGAATTAGCAAGTTTCAAAGACCTAATTTGCTTCAGTGAGTTTGGTTCCAAAATTGAAGGAACTACCTAGAAAAAGATTTTTAAAAATCTGAGCTCACAAACCCAATAAGGATAAACCTCAAAAAGCCTTGAAAATCAGGATCAAACAGAACAACTTAATGTTATTCTGGCCTGATATTCACACAAACACTGTCTTCACACTCTGTGTTTGGTTTTGTTGTGTATTTTGGGGGGTTTCTTTTTGTTCCTTTGTTTTGCTAACCAGTAGATTGCTGCAGGTATTAAGTTTTGGTTTGTATTGGAAATGGTAAGTGTATACCCAGAACAGTAGACCTGAGTCATCAGGTGTTACTTTAGGCATATCAATTTGATGTGGTTATTAACATACTACAAATTAAGCACATGACTTACTTCTTTGCTAACTTCTTAATAGTGTTCTTCACCTTCAGAGCATCTTTCCTTTCCAGTGTTTTCACAAACGCTCCCTGATCTGTAAAAAAATAATGTTAAAAATAACTCAAAAAGTGTATAAGTAGAAATAATCTCACTTCTCAAATCTCATTCTTAACTGCTTGCACACATCTATCCAATCATGCAAAATGTCATGCATCATACCAGGCTAATCTCAGATTAAGAAAATTGCTAAAGGTTTATGAAGTCACACAGGTAGAAAAAAAATACAAATAATTCAAGTGCTGTCAGTTGTAGTGGAGGTATCAAATTTGACTGGGCCCCACTGAAGGGTGAAAAATTTGACTGTTCATGGTGATTAACTGCGCCATTTGTTTCTAGAGATCTTGGGTAAGAATAGTGTTGGGTCTAAAAGAGAGAAGCCTGAATTCTCTTGGTGAAAAGCCATTTTATCTGAATCCAGAGCAGAAAAAAAAACATGTAGCTAGCCCAGGCCTTTATTATAGAAAACCTAATAATCTCCACCAGCAGAAAATTCAAGACAAACATTTATAAGGATACCATACTTGCTGAAGGCAACCTTTGCCCCCCACCTCCAGCACTGGTAGCAAGACAAGAATAGGCAAGCTCCATGAATTTTATGAATTTATATGCTGCTTCACCTTTCAATGTCTAACAAAGGGAGACAGCGAAATGGGAACATCAAGCTATGGACAAGAGCCAGCCCACAGCAGAAACAAAGGTTTTAGACTTTGTGAGAAGGGAACAGTGACCCTCAAATTTTGTCTAGACCATTCATTCTCCTTCTTAACCCCAAGGTAGGGAGCATTGTATTTCCAAACTTCATGGGTATTTGGGGACATCTGGGGGGGTTGGTTTGTTTTTTGAAACATCTTAGATATGTGTGTGTGCTCATACAGGGAAACAAAAATGCACTCTGTTCCCTTCAACGACTGTCATTTCACACAGAGATTGTTCATACTAGTTACTGAGAATAACAAATATACTTCAGAAAATCACCTTCTAAACACAGAAATTCTACAAGCAACTCACTCAGCATTAGGTATTTGCATTCAGATTTACACTATTTTTTTTTCAACTTGCATTCATGTTGATACCACTCTTATTACCCTACTACTTCTCTCATTTATCTTTTACATACCTAAAATGTACATAAAGTGTACTGACTAAACATAACTGAAATATACAATGCAGAGATGGAACGTGGAAGGAACAAGCCTTTCAGGATGCTAAACTTCTTTCAATAACCTTGCCATGAGCCAACAAAAGAGTCTTTAATTCCCACCTCTTCAATACTTTCTACTTTCAGTTAATATCCAGTATGTTGGATGCTGAAAATAGTATATTGCACATGCGAGCCTGTCTTTGTTTAGCCCACACCCAGGGCTAAACAATAGCAGTTTTTCTATCACCCAACGTCCCTTCCCCAACCGAGGAAGAAAATTGGGAAAAAGAGGGAGACTCGTGGGTTAAAATTGAACAGATTTAATAAAATACAGAAATCAGTATCAACGATAACACAAAGCACACAGAAGTATACTTAGCTACAGAGTTGCAGCATGTTGTTCCAGGAATATCAATCATTGGCAATAAGAAAAAAGGAGACTAGAAGAGAGGAGAGCAAAACCAGCCCTCCCTCTCCCCAGCAAGCCCTCCCTTTTATAGTGAGCTTAACATTAATGATACAGAATACACCTGTGGGCCAGCCTGGGTCAGCTGCCCTGCGTTTAGCTGCTAAGGGCCCTGATCACCATGGCTGGCCACAAACTGAAACAAAACCCCAAATGAAACCTGGACACAGCAGCAGTGAACACACTAATTCTGAGGGTCATCTTCACTAGTTTGTAGCTCCAGTGAACAGTTTGCTGCAGCTCTAATTTTTATGTGCTTTTCAAAGGCAGTCACAAAATGAATATCAAAGCACATAAGTAATCCACATTGGGAAATCTGACAGAAATTGTTGGGAAAATGAAGTGAATCAATAGCATGTCAAGGGACTCAAATGGAAAAAAATATTGAATATTCATTTTCTTGGTTTCAGAGGGGTAGGGATTTAGTAGAACTAGAGCAGCTTGTAGGATTTTCGACTTTCTTAAAAAGATTCAAATAATTTTTGTGATGTGCTTTGAATTGAAAATTTAATTAGTTCCCCTAAAACGACATTTTGCCTCTTCATCTTGTTTACTGATGCATATATAGTATAATTAGGAGAACCAGTCTGAATGGCACAACAACTTTTAAGTATATTGTTCAAGAAAAAAGTTACAATAACAAGTATTCATGTTTGCTCCTTAACATGCAGAAACACATGGAAAGCAGCTATACATTTGAAAGCGCAGCTACAAATGCTGCTAAGGAGAAGCAAATATAAAAAAAAGCCCAAGTTAATTTCTGTGCTTTAATGAGATTTACAGCATACAAAATATATTTTTTAATGTGGTTTACATTCCAGGAAATGTGATATGCTTACACAAGCAACTCTTAATGGAAGGCTATGTCTGTGCAGTTTGTTACTTAGGTTGCAAACTTAATTCATCTGTTTGCCAAACAGCTGTAAACATAGTTCTACACAGACCATATTATGTAATTTCGATATCTGAACAAACAGAAGCACACTTCTATGTTATTTTTTTTTGGTAAGAAAAACATCATACCCCTTCATCTCACATAATACAAGAGAGAAGAAATTTTGAAATAAGTCCTACAAAGTATCAATTATGAAGCTGGCGGGAGGGGAACTAAAACTATTCCCCTACTGCTTATGTATTTTTTCATATAACTATACAAATATTTGCAGGCAACCCAGTAATCCATTCATAGACAAAGTTATGAAATCTCCTCATTAAAGTCAAAGCTTTGCCAACCAGCTAACCCTTGGGTCACATTTATTTTACTATCTTCACCTGCCCCTTCTTCTTTGAAGAATCCAAATAGTAAGTCAGTAATTACTTTTTAAAAAGTGAAATATATTTTCAAAATTTACTCGATTAAAGAAAACATGGTACGCAAACACAATAACAAATTCCTGGTAGTCAATATTGATCCCTTTCAGAAGTTGTTGAAAAATAAGAATGGACCTACAACTTAATTTTAAAAATTGTCATCCATAAAACATGCTTCCATCCTGACATCATTGTATAATTTTGTAATAGTTCTCTAATTAGAAGCCCTCTTTCCCTAATATAAAAAAAAATGATGAAACTATAAGAGATTAACTACATTTGATAATGCAGGGAAATTCTACATTTACTCCATAGAAGCCAGAAAACTACTCTCACCATTCTTAAGTAACAACAGAAATAATAAAAAGCATAGAAAAAGGACAATTTAATTCATTTTTTTAAGAACTGTTCCTCGCTTTGCCTTAGAAGATTAACTTTCAAAGAGACTGTGAAATGACTGATGTAATTCTTTTCAAGTCAAAGGGAAAAGAAACCTGTAAATATCAAACATTTGCTCTTTAGAGCATAACAAGATGGAAAAAATAAAGACAACCAGTTTCCTAGAACACGTTAAGAAAGTATTGTCTAAGTAACAGTTCCTCAACACTAGATTATTTTATTGCTTTTTTATTGGAATCTACTTTTAATCTAACAGTAAGACTTGATATCCCACTTAAAAAAAGCAAAACAAACCAAAGAATCACCTTAGTCACACTAACAACCATTACTCCTATGTCCTCCTATGACCTTTCCTAGGAAAAGTGAACTCCTAGTTAGTGTGTTAGTAATAAGTGTTTCCTCTGACCTCCCCTTGGAAAATTCTTCACACTCTTAGATTATTCAATAGGTGCCCAATTAGAGAGCTTTGAATGTTTTAATGATGCTCCTTGCTTCTGCCTGAATCCAATACAGAAGACAAACAAAGCCTTAAATACTTCCCAAATCATGACAACAATCATGCACCTGCTTAACTTCTTCACATCAAGGCTATTTTGTACAATGGCTCTCTCCCAAAACAGCATAACAACAGTGAAGAAATGTTCTTATTTTGTAACCTTTTAGCACTTTTGAGTGTGTAATGAAATGCTAAGATACTACTGAAAGGGAAATAAATGAATATAGGAATTCACATTTCAAACAGTATCTCCCTGTTTGACTTCTTTTCAGAGTAATGGTTCAAGGGAAAAAAGGCCATCTCTAAAAAGACCAAAATGCCCAGTAGCCTATATGTACAATTACCCAGGGGAGATAAGCAAACAGAAGCATTGCTTTCTGGCTCTTCGCACTCCCATATTTTAAAAAAGCACCTAGAACTAACAACATGCTCAAGAACCTTGCAGTGTGGGGGGTGATTTAGGCAAAAATGGTGAATTTTCACATTCAGGCCACCTGAGGAAGAAGGCACCAATGAAAATGCAGCTATTAAAAGGCAACAAGATTGCTTCCACTAAAGTGGATCCACAGCTACAGTTACATTCCAAATTGCCAGTGAGAGATATTTTCTAAGGAGCAGAATTGCTTTGTCTAAAAAAAAAATTGAAAGCAAAATAAAAAATAAAAGGCTAAAAGTAATTAAGAAAACAATTTTGCCAGGAAATTTTCAAAATGATCAATCGATATTTCAAATTGACTATGTTGAATTCAGTGACAGTTTAACAAGGATCAAGATTTCATACATTTTATAGAGGCAGCTCTCATGAAACAGCATTCAATTCCACCATTATCTCCACCCAAATTTCAGGGTTCTGTACTATTATTATACAGAATATTGAACAATCACCTCTTGATTTTTATTTTAGAAAGCATTCAGCACCTCCAGGCACCAAAAATTCAGCCACTAAAAAGCTACTCTTCCCTCCACTTGACAATCCTGATGGTCTGCTACTACACCTTCATCCTCCATGCTGCATGCATTTCACCTATGTACTTCAACTATGCATACGTCTTAAGTCTATGTATATAGACCCCATCTAATATATTAACTCTTATGGGAAAAATTGTTCCACTATTGATCCAATTGCTAATCATCACACTTCTCAAGATCATGCAACTTAGAAAACTGGAAGCCTAAGCCATCCAGGAGAATGTCAATCATATCTCATCTGGGAAAGTTTTTCAACCTTAGCAGGAAATACTGATCTGCCCAGTTAACTTGCCCTCTTATTGTAAGAAACTCAGCTTTCATGATCTTAGGTTTCCTGAAGTTCATATAAGGAGGAAAACCCACAAAACTGTAAGACTTGTGAAGAAACCAGTAGAACTGGTAAAACAATCACAGAATCACAGAATGTTAGGGATTGGAAGGGACCTCGAAAGATCATCTAGTCCAATCCCCCTGCCGGGGCAGGATTGCCTAGACCATATCACACAGGAACGCGTCCAGGCGGGTTTTGAATGTCTCCAGAGAAGGAGACTCCACAACCTCTCTGGGCAGCCTGTTCCAGTGTTCAGTCACCCTTACAGTAAAGAAGTTTTTCCTCAAATTTAAGTGGAACCTCCTGTGCTCCAGCTTGCACCCATTGCCCCTTGTCCTGTCAAGGGATGTCACTGAGAAGAGCCTGGCTCCATCCTCATGACACTTGCCCTTTACATATTTATAAACATTAATGAGGTCACCCCTCAGTCTCCTCTTCTCTAAGCTAAAGAGACCCAGCTCCCTCAGCCTCTCCTCATAAGGGAGATGTTCCACTCCCTTAATCATCTTCGTGGCTCTGCGCTGGACTCTCTCTAGCAGTTCCCTGTCCTTCTTGAACTGAGGGGCCCAGAACTGGACACAATACTCCAGATGCGGCCTCACCAGGGCAGAGTAGAGGGGGAGGAGAACCTCTCTCGACCTGCTGACCACACCCCTTCTAATACACCCCAGGATGCCATTGGCCTTCTTGGCCACAAGGGCACACTGCTGGCTCATGGTCATCCTGTTGTCCACTAGGACCCCCAGGTCCCTTTCCCCTACGCTGGTATCCAACAGCTCTGCCCCCAATTTGTACTGGTACATGGGGTTGTTCTTGCCCAGATGCAGGAAAACAATGATGCTCAAACTATCTGAATGCAGGGAGCTTTACATGAAGAACACCAAGAGTCTATATGAAAACAAGAATGCCTCCTAATATCTCCCCAATACTAAAAATAATTACTTAGTTACAGTCCTGTTTGATATAGACAAGTGAAGAGAGTACTCCTGTAAAAACATCAAATTAACATCTATGAAACTGCAGCATAATGTTTCACAATTCTTCCAACACTCACATACTTCATTAAACAGAAACACTCTTTGTGACTAGCTCCTAACCAATCTAAACTCTGCTTTAGCAGCATAAAGCTCATAACAAACGAAAAGTGGAAAACCAGGGTTTGGGTTTATTGGGGGAGGTTGAGAGGGGGGGGAGGGGAAACAAACACACATGGAAGGGTCTTTGTTTTTTTTGGGGGGGTTGTTTGTTGTTTTGGTTTTTTTTTTTTACATAGCTTCTTCTTAGAACCATGTTATTAGTACAACAGATATAACTTCCAGACCTATAGAGCCTTAGATGGATAATGTAATAAGCAAAACTCTGCTAATCTGATCTTGTCTCCTATTTCACTACACCTACTACTAAAACATGTAATAACAAAACTTTTCTCTTTGCCAAAAAAATAATTCCAGGAGCCCTGTATCACTAAAAATCAAAGGAACTCTGAAAAACAAAGCAAACATAACATTTAGAGTGATTTACTGGACATGATCACAAAGTAGAAATTACTCAATTCTTAATAACAATAACCAAGGTATACCCATTGTCAAAACAAAGCATTCAAACCCACAAGTTTTAAGCAAGATAGTTAGTCACATTAAATATCTTACACATTAACTAACACCTGCATGAACAAAATCTTTATAGTTTGAATTATATTGTCACGTAAATATCTAGACTATACTAACATTACAGATGTTTCAAAATTCTGCCCAAAACAAGGAAGTTACAAGAGTTGTAACATTGTTGTCCCTTTTCCACTTGAACAACCATGCAAATGTGTGCTGGTTTGGTGCCAATAGCCCTGGTGAAAAATGTTGTTTTTTGTTAATACAGCAAATGATAACAGCTCTACCTTGCAGTAAGTTTCCTATCATGAAAGCAGAAGATACTATTCTTTAAATAATTAAAACAAACAAACAAACAAAAAAACCACAAGCAAACAAAACTACAGTTCACCTTCTATTCTGTCTCCTAATATCTCCCTAAGCTAAAAACCTAGCCCCAGATCTTTGGTTCTCTTAGATCCATATGCAGTCCTTGTTTTCCTCCTAGAAATTTTGGCTACTTGCTTTCTCCCAAGCCCAACATGACAATAAGTGCAACAGTAGCTTCCATTGGCTGGCAATGAATCAAAGCACTTCATGATAGTTCAGCTAGAACGTACAACAATCCAGCAGTAATATACAGTAGGTCTGCCAAATACATTTCATATGGTCTACATGAATCTGGCAGACCTCCCATACGCATCTCACTGCATGAGTTATAACCAATGGAAACGTTTACAAAAAAAAATACTTACAAACAAAATCGTCACGTTTCACAGAGATCCATCTTAATTCCAAATCCAGAAAGTAAATTGCTGTGTACATGTGATTAATTCCAGCAAAGGCTGGTGAATTTGCAGTACTTATTCTTCAATCATAAATGCAGTCCTAACAAGTCAAACTATTTCAGTGAAATGGATCACGATGTTAAAATCGTTACTATCTTAAACATGAAATCTATATCCTCTCAGAGCGCAATGCCCAGGCAATTCCACGTGAAATCATGAGCCTAGACACTCATCCCTATTTATCAAATCCACATATTTTTTTCCCATTCAAGTTAAAGAAAGTAACACATCCACAATTAAACCTTTAGATACCTCTAAGCGGCTGTCATTTCAGCTTCATTTTTATTGTGCTTCATCTGAAACATCACCACCTTTACCATGTTGCTACTTGAAAAAGTCATAACACAGGCTACCTTTAGCCCTTCTCCCTTGCTCTCCCTTTTCACTCACAACAGACCAATAAACTGATTTTCTCACCAGTGAGAAATAAATAGGTGAAATACACAATAACAACTTTTCTTCAGAGCTTTATTTTTGTGCCAAGCTTGTACTAAAAAAGATCACGTGTTAAACGTGGCATCCAAAAAGTAAGCTCAACAAGTTTGTTCTCTCTATTGAAGTATAAGTTTAATTTTAAAGAAAGCATGTTCTAAAAGAACCAATGAGCCCCTCTCTAAAAGAAAAAATGAATCCACTTGAGGAACTACAGGAAGGCTAGGAAAGAGGCATAATTAGTACTACGAGTCTTCACAATCTTTTATATATACCAAAATCTATTTTTTTTTGAAGCTTAGTAAGAAAGAGTTAACTAGAGGCTACGCTAAAGAAGCAGCAATCTTTTCCCAAAATAAAGGACTTGCTCCACCTTTGTAATATGACTTTTAGAGCTGTCAGCCACCAACATCCACAGCTTTTGCTAAAGGCCATAGGAGCTATAAATACTGAGACTTCCAAGAAACCAGACCCATATGCACATCACGCCAGTTGACCTTGGAGGGCATTTTGCCTCAAGAGACACAACCAAGACTAAATTCATCTGGCATTTCCATTTTGTATTCAGCTATGGATAGTAAATCTGGCTGCAGCATTTGCATAACACATTCACCCTTGCCATCATGTTCAACTAATCAACACTACCCATTTACTTAGGTCACATCCTCCAGCCTTCACCAAAGCCTACAACAAGAAGTCTTGGCTGCATCAACCTCTCCACTTCTCTTCTGATTTTTTTTTTCGATGTCATATTCCCACATAGGTCTAATGAGGCTGAGAAGAAAGTAAAAAAAGGAAGAAAAAAAGGAGGAAAAAAAAGCACCTTAGCACAACTTTCTGCTACAACCAACCTGTAAGAATCACAACCAATTCCTTTTACAATTCTTTCCATGACAGCTTGAACTGGCACCCAAGTAGCCCAGGTTTCATCAAGATGTATCCAGTAAGTAAAAGTCTGTAGACAGTTGATGATTGTACATAAAGTTGGTTTATACAGTTTATGTCAAAATTCTTCTAAAGATAGAAAATTGTCTGGAAGCATTTGAGGTTGTATAAACAGATCAAGTTTCAGTACAGGGTTATCTCTAATGTGGGTTTGGCCTGAGGGAGAAGTATCAAGAGTAAGTTCTCAATTTTTACGGTATCTAAAAACAATGTAATTTTCAAATGCATCTTAAGTAGTAGCTACTTTATGCTACTACCACTTCATTGGGAACACTTAAAAAGGTATTTAAAAATTCATATTCACATCCAATGTAATTGCCATTTAAGTCAGGAATTTACTTTTAATAAACACATTCTTGAGCTGCTAACAGTAAAAGCATCATTCAAACATCATTTCCTGTACTAAATTTTACCCATATTAACAGACTTAGCAAAGCATCAACCACAAACATGTTGGTGATAGAAATTTCCTAACGCAAGCAGTCTTTATAGATTTCTGCTATTTCAGCACAGGTCTCCAAGGACCATTTGAATCCATATTAATTTCCTTTCTGGCAGTTATGCGGCCATGTATGAACTGCACTATTTCACTTTTAATCTGTCAGTAATTTAGTAATGTGTAAACTAATTATGCACAGATATTAATGTAATCAGTTTGGGGAGCTGTAAAATCAATGTGTTTTTACAGACTGTGTTAAAGAGAATTGCATTATTATAGTCATATGTCTGTTGCTGATAATGTTATGGAATTAAAATAATTGTGATCCATGTATCAATACACATTCCCACTACCCACCCAGTGATCCAATACTATAACTCTCTATAGAGGGACAGGTCAAGTTATGTTTTTATCAGTAACCTTAAAATTAAATCTGCCTGAAACAATACGTGGCTACCCATTAAGAAATACAAATTTGATGACATCGCAGGTCTCCTATAGTGAACCAGAAACGAACTGACTAGCAACGTTTCATCCATGATTCAACCCAACTGCTCAGCTTTGCTTCAATGGAAAATGTGCAGGAAAGACTGTAACTACAACTCCACACTGGGCCACATAAGTTAATCAAGAATCACATCTGAAGCATCATGTAATAACTCATTAAAATTATCAAGCATCACTGTGTATCCAGGCATACAGCAAAAACATTATCAATATACAGGCAGCTGAGGTATGCTTGCCAGAGAGCCTAGCTTTGCTCTCAGACACCCACCTGCAACTCATAATGCAGAGAATCATTGCCTCTGCCTCATCTCCAACCTCTTCCACGCTCAAAGGCCTCTTGAATTTCTCCCATGCTTTTCTACATGCTAATTTCCTCTGTTTTCCGTGATGCAGGTCATCCAAGACACAGACTTCTCTTGTGAAATTTAATAACGTCTTCACCAACTGTATTTATCATCATGCGCACCATGCATCAGGCCCAGCAGGACAATAAGAAAGCAGTCCTGAAGTTACCTCAGTAGTTAAGACCCCATCTCTTTTCTCAGATAATGATTTCCAAGCTAAAAGGAACTTAATTATCTTTGAAGAGTGCATTATTCCCCTCAGATTTATTTGCAAATATCAATGAATTCAAAGTTCTGCCACACCGAGAGAACTACTCACAACACAGCTACACCAGTTTTCCCGTTCCTTTACAAAGGTACAATTAAATTACGTGTTAAAGTTTCACAATACAATTAATCCAGTGAGAACTTGATCTACTGCAAAAGAGCAGGCCTTCCCCCTCTCCCTGCCTGCCCATAACTGCGGCCCCCTCCTGCCACTTGCAGTCTCACAGGCAGCTTTGGGTCAGGGCAGCAAGGATACACATTTTGCAGGCTATTTGGCAAATAACATCAATATGCAGAGATAAACATATCTTACTTACAAGTAAATTAGTACTTACTGCTGATAAAATTAGGTTTTTTTTACATGGTAAAAGATATTAGGGCCTCAAACTTTCCATCCTACCCTAGTATTAATTTATAGTTATAAATTCATTTATTCATGTATATTATTAACAGTACCTTTAACAGAAACAGCAAATTAAATCTGCAAAGCATATACGTCTGTTCTTGTGCCCTATTTTGGGAAGGGAGCTTCATAGAATTAATTTGAACTTCAAACTGGGCTGCCAGTAGAAAAACACTAGTAACCGACTTGTGAAAACATGTTAGCACAGACCCCAAAGGGCCATTCACACATTCACCCCACTTTTTCTTTTAAAAACACAGATACTCTTTGGCATGGAAATAAACAGCAGTGCACGCCTCACACAAAGCATATGTACTGAAGCCATCATGGAGTACTCCTTAGGGCCCTACCCACACACCCTGCCACAGATGGGCTGCCTGAGAGGTACAAAACACAGGAGGAAGAAAATACCAAGCACATCGAACAGCCACAGTGGTTCTCCCTCACTACAACATGAAGAGGTAATCAGTAGCAGGCACAGCTCTGCCCAAGGCCAGCAGCATTCCGGAAGGTTCCAGAAGGTTCCGGAAGGTTCCCCCCACAGCCTCCAGCCGCGCCCTCCCGCCTGCTCCCTCAGCTACCCCAGGGGAAGCACCAAGCCCAGCCCCGGCAGCTAGCAGCCACCACACACAGCCCAGGCAGCCAGGGGTCAGAGGGGACTCCCTCATCACCACAGCATTTCCTTCAGCTTTTGCGCCAAAAAGGGGCAAAGCCAGCGAAGAGCCTCCATCACATACCACCCCCACAACAGCGGCCTCTGAGCTGCTCAAACCAGAAACCTCACTGGGAAGAAAACCAGCTCAGCCCCATACCCACCATAGCAGAGAAACAACTCCCTCTCAGGCTGCCTTCCTCCTCCTGGCTCTGGCCACACCACCAACCACCACCCAGCAGGGCAGAGTCATCACCCTGTGGAGCTGCAGCTGTCAGGGGGGGCACCAAGAGCCCTGTCCCAGAGTTTAGTGGCAGTGGGGCTGCCTCTATCCTCTGCACCTGGTAGATCAGGTGAGCTGCCTCTCACTAACGGTTTTAAAGCTCTTCAGAAAAACAAAGTGCCAAGAAACACTGTGATGGTGTTTGACCACAAAAGAGCCTCACTAACATTGTCAGGAAAACAGACTGCAAAAATGTCACTGAAATGACCGTCAGCTTCACCAAATGTGATTAGGTGACAAAAACATCGGTCTGGCTCTATTTGTCTGTAATTTACTGTATGTCCTGTGGAAACAAAAAACCCAAACGCGTGAGGCCTGTGAGGGAAGGGAAGTCCATGAAAAGTCTCCTGTGAGGGAGAGGGAGAGGGATAGGGAGGGTCGGGGTCAGAGCGGTGCCCAGCACCGGCAGCGTGCAGGGCGGGCGGGTGCGGCCGCAGTGCCAGCTGGCAGGGGCGATCCTGCAGCAGGAGTGCAAGGCCGAGAGGCGGGTCGGCCTCCCAGGCAAGCGCAGGGGATGGCAGGAAGAGGGTGAGGTTTCTAGGGATCGGAAGGGCACTCCGCAGAGATTGTTATGACCCCTGAGGACACTCACGTTTCTGGATGGGAAAGCAGGACAGAGAAAAGGAGCTATTCTGCAAAGCCCTTGTAGACAGAGGGGAGATTTGTTTTTTGCCCTATTTAATCTTTTTGTATCTTTAAAGAGTTACTTGCTCAAGTTTAGTTTTCTTGGATTCTAATACAAACTAGCTTCAAAGCTGGAGCACTTGTCTTGTGCACTCATATTCAAGGAAACGGGAGAGGAGTTCAGCCTGCAGCCCCCTCAACATTTTGTTATACCAACCGTCAGCACAGATGGGAACAGTTTTAAGCTCAGATAATACAACTTGAGGGGATATAGTCAATAAATACTCATTTAAAGATCAGCCTAGGTGGGAGCTAAGCAAGAATGCATGCCATTTCTTTATGCTAACTACTGGATATTGATTCAATTAATTTCAAATTACATTTTAATGTAGAAAATATGCACTATACAAAAACGTTTCCTCACTGGAGTAATTCTTTCAGCTCTTAGCTAAATTTCAGTAACACTCAGTTTTGTAGCAGACAGAAAAGTGCCTCTAGAACATAAAATGGCTCAGGTGAGCTCCCCTCAGCCACTACAACATACATTTTATTCTTTGTAGAATAGGCTTATCTAAATATACTACTTGTCTATACAACTGAAGACAAAAATAGTTCCAAAAGTGAAACTAAATGGAAACAGGTTTGCGAAACTCTCATGTTGTCAAACATCATTTGCAAAATGTTCAGTGGAGAGGAATGTAATAAAGAAGAAAGTAACAGGGCATGCAGAAACATGTAAACTGAGGGGAAAAAAGTGTCTAGTTCAGCTTAACATTTGTACCTGCCCTCATGCCAGGTTAGGCTACCTTCCACTTACACATCAGTAAATGGATGAAAGCAAATATTTTAAGTGAGCATGAAAAGGATCAGCTTACTTCACTCCCTGCGTCCCTTCTGAATTTAGATTGTTGTGTCAGACTTCTATACTGCTAAACAGTGCTCCCTGCTACCTTTTATATAGATGGAAAAATCTTTAACAAACTAGCACACACACTTAAAAATTTTTGCTCAAAATTATTCTGAAAAGTAAATTCTCCCTCCTGCACCAGGTACTAGTCCTTAAAATATGCTGAGTTGTAAAAAACTACTGTAGTTCACACATACTTTTGTCTATAGTGCTTGCAGAGCAATGCTTGTAGGCAAGCTAATTAGGCAAGGATTGTGTCCCTTTATTTTTATAATTCCAGTTTGAGGAGCACAGCATTTGATTTATTACATGAAGGTATTTTTATAGCCTCAAGTACTACTGCTCTTTAGGACATAGGGAACATCACAGCCCATTTAATTTACACAGGAGATGTTAGTACTATTTAATGGCATGTAAACATTTTATAAGGTAAGCTCAAATAACAGGAGATTTTTTTAATATACTTCAGCGAAAAGGTTCACAATGGATTTTTCGTTCTACTTTATTGGACCAATCTCTGTTATTGCATCAGAAGTGAATTGAGTTTTAAAAGGTGTTAAGAGTTTTCAATATATTTTGTGACACTGAACAGAGCAGAGAGTATACATAAAAAACCAATGCGTGAATTAATTCCAGAACTAGTATAACTGCACACCCTCAAATCATATGCAATTGTCTGTAGTTTTGAGCAATAATTTGCAATGGACTGTAGAGAATATTTTCATTCTACTTCTTTTCTGACATCATAATTTTACACAATCCTAGATAGAAGCATTTCAAAGAAACTTTATCATTATTACTATTCATTTTTCACAATAGGATTTTTAAGGAGTGGCAATATCTTTTCTTAGGCCAATTAATAAAGTTGAAAACAACAGAGTAATCTAAAAAAAAAGTATTAAAAAAAATTTCTTCTTACTACAAACTTTCCCACACACATTTTTACACCATGTTTACTGCAATACTAACACTGTTGTTTACTATTTGCATCCAAACTAAGATTATGTGCTAGCATTTTATAAATATCAATATATTCTTTTTCTGCAGTGTTTACATCACCAAAAGACACTATAAAGATCAGAACTATTGCCTGTTCTTACAAGTAAGATTTTTTTTAATATTTTTTTTTAACAATTTTACAGGGAAAATTATGAAGTGGATTGCAGTAGGACTCTCTGGAATAGCTAAGAGATGAATCTAGGCAACCTGGATACCACTTCATTGTCAAAATATTTTCATTTTGGGGGGGAGAAAGGTAAGACAGTAGCAAATAATTTATACATCAACTGGTGTGACTGTATTTTCTCCTCTTCTATTTATGCATGGGTAAGGAAGATGAAAACTGCAGCCTTATTTTCTTGTGTTTGTTTACCAAAACCACGGAAATCTCTAGATCTCTTGTACAGAAAAACAGAAGTTGTATAACTTCCAAGAAAAAAAAGGAATTCCTGCCCCAGTCCCATACTGTGCTTTTTTTATAAAGTAGAAGGGAGACATTATTTCTTGGAAGACTAAGAAAAAGGACTGAAAGTTCTGGTCCTTTCATACATGCCATGTCCTCCCCAGTGGGAATGGTGTGTTTCAGTTGTTGCTCTATTGTGCTATAACACGAGTAATTGGTCTGACTTTGGGAAAGCATTCAATAAAGAAAAATATGATTATCTCATACTGACACAAGGCAAAATGAAATAATTGTGTCAACACTAGTTTGGTTTAAACAACATGCCTAAAAACCTACTTAAGTGAAAGTGCTGTAAATACAAGTGTTGAATATTAACTTTTATGAGGTGCTTAACTGCACTGGATTGTAATGAATTATCTAGTTCTAGTGATGCTTTGACACATTTCAAATGAGAACCATAAGGAGTTAACTTATGGTCTTTAGTTCCTTTCAATATGTTCAGTGACAATATAAGATCACATTCATTTCTCAAGACATAGCCATTTTCAAAAACATTTCATTTCATTGCAAAATATATGAGCATTTCTCCACTTAAAAATGTTTTTGTTAGAAAAAAATATCAGTACAACAGAACACTGCCATATGCAACAGTAATCTAATTTGTCCTGTGATTTGTTAAAAAAACACTAAAATATCTCTCTTGCTCTTGGATTCTACTTTTCTCAACTATTAATGCATAGGCTCTTCATTTTATGTTTCTTCTACCTTTAAGTTTTGCACGTCAGGGATACACGGATTGGCAGAGCAGGGCTTTTCTAGCTGTCTTGTTTTCACTGAATGATCAGTGCCTATATATGACAGTTTAAAAAGAAAATACTACACAACTCTAATGTCTACACGTATTGTGTGTACTTCTGTTGACAACCAAGGAGTGAACTTACATTGGTATATTCTTTAAAAAGTGGAAGATTTTACATTTACAGCAATACCGTAATCTTGGCCTCAGTTTTTACAGCATGGATTATTTTTATGTAGGAATAAGCTGTGCTTTCTTGTTCACCTGTACTAATGCATATCTAAATAATAGCCTCCTTCCTGCTGTCATGTGCAATCTTGCTAAAATACAACTTATTCTGTCATACAAAACTTCCCTGTCATATTCTCAAAGGAAAAATCAGATACAAAGATGGTCAAAGGGTCTACTCATGGGAAAAATCCCTTCTTCAGATTCCTTGGTTGCTCTTCATTATGAAACAAACATCTGTCTGAGCGATCCACCAAACTCAGCAGCAGAACTAACATGGTAGTGGAAGGCTGGGAACAGCTATGCCTCGTGCATGATGTAGCATAGTGATCAACCTCCTTCTGTGAAGGCAGCAATGGCATGCTATGAGACTTACTCCATTCTTCAGCCTGGCAACGCTTCATCAAGTGTATTTCAGCTAAGCTAATGTAGCCTCTATGACTATTTAAAGATGTGGATACAGACTCTGCATTCCTTGACACAAATATCTGGTCTAGGTACACGACTCCAGAGGCCGCACTCATCCCTGCTCATACTGAGTCATTTCTCACCCTGCAAGTAATCCTGCTGAAATCAAACTAAAAGGTTTTCAATGAGATTTAAGTGAGACTGCTCTCATGTTTAAGTGCTTCACTGGATGAATGCCTTATTTTCCCATTTAGGACCCTATCCAATGTCCATTGTAATCAGTGGAAGAGACTTCTATTGTCTTCAGTGAGCTTTGGACCAACTTTTATTACTTCATGGTCTTTATCCAGATTCTTTTCTCATTGTAAATAACTAGTTGCTTTTTTATTATTTTATGTACAATGAGAAGATTTTTACAGCTGAACGTAAAGTTGAATGTCTGTTCTGCCAAATTTTATCGCAACACTGGAATTTTATCCTACTTATTCCATTATAAAAATGTTGAAACTATATTAAAGCTGGATGATGACCAACAACTCACAAAGGACCACTCATAGGTTACAAAAATAATTTTGTATCTTAGCCATGATTTTAAATAATGATACCTTCTAGAAAGATTTTACATAAGAAATTTATTAATCTTTTATTTTCTGTTTTGACATTATTGTTCAATTTCAAAATTATTCTAGATGCTTTAAAAATTGTTAGCTGCCCTAAATAACTGCTGAAGTAGTTAAGTAACTGTTTTGGTAACTATATTCTAGGTGTCCCAAAGAGAACGAGCATAGTTATTCTGCAATGAAGTAACTATATGTTGTCAACTCCAAACTGATCATTTAAAAATCTAGATACATACAAATATAAATACATTATTCACAGAGTGTTTATTCCACAATGCTATTTTTCATTCATTAATTTCAAAGCACATAAAATAATCAAGTATCAGTATTCTATTTTACAGTTAGAAAAAGATAAAGTTCTCAAAAATTTATCAGTAAATCAGTGGGAAAAAATGGGAATAGAACCTGAATCCCAAGACTCTGCCCTAGCTTCTAGGCAACACTGCTTCCTGTAGTTTTGTATACATACATATGTGCATGTGAGATGTCTGTCTGGGAAAGAAAACACCTCAAAATAGCCAATAGCTGTGCCACAGTAGTAAGCTTGCTAGTGCTCTTGTTTTGATAATGTCTGCACTGCATAGACACATTGCCAAAGGCTTGTAGTGTAAAACATGTTTCATTACCCGTAGTTATGAGAGCATATCAGTTTATGGGGATGATTGTGCAGGTGGTGGAGAGTGTTATAAATATTTATGCTACTGCAAAGGAAAACTCCCCCCTGAAGGTGTTGGAAAGAGGCTCTCTGTTTTAAAAAAATGTTGAAATCCTTCCTCACCTTTTTTACCTGACTTTAAATCATCGAACAGACTTTCAGTGTCTATACATCTTGTGGGATTTCTACCAGCGGCAAAAATTGAGCTTTCGGTGTTCCTAAAGCATTCATTGAAAGCACGTCTATGTTAACCCCATGGAAATCACTGATCACCTTATTTCTGTAATCCTGTGATGAATCATCATTGGCATGAGATGTAAAAAATACAAGTAATAGTTGAAAAATAATTGTAAAGAAAATTGCTTCCATGATATAATGTATTTTCTGGAAAATGGTCATGTAATTTAAAAGCAAATGTTAGTGAAAATAGCTGCAATGTAAAGACATTTTCTATACCTTTCCTTTTGTATTGACTCTTTTTGTATGTTTTATTTGTCCTCAACCTAGAAGGGCTGTAATTTTCTTCTGATACTTCCAGAACCTCTTTGATTTCTTAATTTTGAGCTGTCAATGCACTTTTAGCGCACCTTATATACAATTGTGATGAAAAGCAGGATAAAAAGGAGGCTGGTAAAAAGAAAACTTGTCTTTTTTGTGCAAATCTCATAACATAAATATTGTCCATCACAATTTATTATATCTATTTACACAGCATAGTAGGAAAGTCTATGTTTCACTTAAGAAGAAAAAGATTCACATACTCTTGAATGAGTTCACAAGCAATACCTTCTTGATTTAAATCAGAACTCCTTACACCAGCTCACACTCCCTGACAATTATTCACATCCCTACTGATGTTTGCACAAGAGAATTTAACTTGCATCTTAAATGCACTTCCCGAATTAAGCCCAGCTTCCTTTGATGGAACTTGTTCCTTTAAATCGTTTAAGCTTCTTTTAGAGTTGCATAGCCAGCCTGAGAGTCCAGTGTTTGCAGAGCAAGCTATCACATGTAAAATTTCATAAAGATGCAGATATCTTTTTGGACATATTTAAAAATCATCAATTCTTTTAAGCATTTTTTTTTTTTTCTGAGGACCAGAATCACACTCCTGAGAGAGTGAAGCTTACATTGTTCTTTAATGGATTTTAAACTGCAACATGAGGTCCACTTAGACACTTTGGTTATTTTCTAGTTTATTCTCCAACCCTGCAACAGCAATGTAGGGAAATCTTGTAACTGAAGCTGACATCAGGAAAAAAATCAGGAAACGTTTGCAATTTTGCTTCACTATAACTCATTTTCAGAACACAAATTCCCTTTCTTTGTACGCGTAAATGTCATGTGAAAGGCACATAAAAGTTTAGTCAAAGGGGCCCTATTAAAAGCAACAGTGACATTAAGCATGAGCAACGAATAAAATGTATAATTTCAGAATCATAAAAACACATGGTTTCATTAGACTGGCGTGTGGTGGTTCTCTCCCATGTCTCAGAAGAGTTGGTATTGATCTGACTATGAAGCTGTGACAATAAAAACTGTACTACTATTGACTGCAGCTGCAGGGTCTCCAAATATTATTTATTGAGGGAAGCAGAACAGCAAAGCAAAAGCACTGCCCCAGTAATAAGTGGTAATTGCTGGGAAGTGAGGCATTGCACTCCCTATTGACCCTTGCATCCTGAAATTTCAATGGATTATATTTAACTCCATTAGGACTGGCATTATCAAATTACATAAACCACATTATAGAACAACCAGCCTCAGTTTAGATCATTGATTTTTGATTATACTGATCTTCTGTACGCTTCAGAAGTAGCTTCTATTAACAGTGATATCATATCAATGTTGATCAGTAGGGGAGGAAGTATTGTTTTATTACAATGAGATAAATGGCACTGAAGAAAAAAACCCCCACCATTCCTCTAACACATGGGAGGATGTAAGTATTCCCGTAAATTGAAATGTTTGTAGATTAAAAATTGGGTAGCACAAAATTTACATACATTTCTAAAAGCTCTGATACTTCCTCATTTTTGTGTTAAAGGCATTAAACCTTTTATGTTAAATTCTCACTCTGTATAGATCAAGTATTGCCAGTTATGATGCCAAGTTTCTGGCATCAGAAATGTGTTACCTTTTTAAGATAAAATATAATTGAATGGAATTTCTGAATAATACCTACTTAAATAGCTACCGTTGGGGTGCATTAATATGAACTTTAACTCATCCACATTTGATATGTTCTCAAGGTACTTAAATTAGCCAGGGTCTATCATATTCTTCTTATCCTGTCACAGTGGTTTATCATGAACCTGAACTTTTTACTGAGCTCTAAGGTTTAGGCAATTTTGATGTATCCTTTACAAGCCTAATTCAGAGAAGATACTGATTTGTTATAGCACTTTGCTAAAGTTCTTTAGAAAGTCATGTGTTTAACATGGGGCTTTAACAGGGATTACTAGTTCATTCACTGGTAACTGGACTGAGGTGGTGGCCATTGCACATACTAATTTTGTTCTCAAGATTATAGTGAGTTAATGTGTATTGTACTAGGTATCATCTTTTCCCTTCCAGCTATTTTTTCAAAGATGTTAGATTCTATTTGTGTGTTTAAACTGTCCGTTGTTAGGAGTAGAAGAACCAGTTCAAGGTCTGAAAGAAAAGGAATAGTCTGAAAAGAAAAAAATAATGAAGGGTTTAAGAGGCAGTGATAAGAGGCTCACTATTTATAAAAGTGGTGATTAAAAGTCTCTCTGAAAAACTCCCCCATTCATTTCCATTAGAGTTCAATGTGAAGATTAGTTTCCAATACTAATTATTCCAACTTGTAATCCTTCTTCCTTTTTCTTGACATCAAATAAATGTGGCTACAGAAGTTACTGGTATTTTGCAACACTCAAAAGGTTCTGCTCAGGTGGAAATTTCATCCTCAATTTACAGCTTTAACTCATGACATATTATAAAATTTCTCATAAATTAATGTCTGAAAACTGAAAATGTATGAGAACAGAACAAATTGATTAAGAAAGATGCCAATTCTTTTGAATACTCTTAAATTGTTAGATTTTAGTAAACGAATCCTCGGAAGCATAAAAATGGATGGATTGAATGACATGACAGTGGAAAAATCTTCTTTGAATGTCAATAGAACATCACTATAGGGCTGTCATTGTCTGAAATGAACTGGATGAGAAATGACCCACGGAGAGAGGAAGATGAAATTCTAATAATGTTTCAAAACATTTTTGTTGCAAAGACATCAAAATGTCATCTATCTGTATTTCTGATTTTAGCCATAAAAGTAAATCCAGGTTAAGAAAAAGTAGAGGGCCTTTTTCTTTTGTTTTTAGCCATTTCATTTCATAGTAGGAAGCTGTCTACTGCAAATTCTCTTTCCTTCTGATCATGAATATTAATGTTAGAAAATAGGCTCATCCCTGTTAAATATAATTTAGTAAAGTATATTTCTCTAATTTGTTAAACTTTACGTTGAATTTAACAAACAATTTGGTAATCATGGTTTCCAATATGTAATGAACAGCTAAGCAAAATGTCAGGAAAACCATAACGTATAGAATTTTTGTTTGGTGATGTGTCTCCCAGAGTAGCAAATGTAGCTAGCTGACTCTTTAATGGTATGCTGTAGTTAAATAATAGGTTATAAACAGTCAGGCTAATGACTTCAGTACTATAACAGCTCTAGACCTCTTCGACGTAGCTAATAATTAGCATTGAATGTCATACAGAAATATGCCATATTCTGGCCTCTTGATTTTTTGTTTCAGTCTTGGCATTTCAGAACCATGATGTACTAAAATAAGGTTGTTAAATTAAGATCCTGAAGAACACGCAGTATTAGCAAGTGTGTACATTTGTGATTTATAACTGGCAAGATACTTGATACTGAATCTGTTTCTAAAAGCCCTGGGTGTTTTTCAATTGTTATAACCCTATCAATCAAAAATAGAAATTAATTATGTGATGAATACAAACAAATAAATTTATCTAAGATATGCATGAAATATTGCCTAACATGGAATAGGAGGGCATATTTTGTCATCAAGGCATTGTACAAAAATCTGAAGTCCACTTTTAATAACATATCTTGCCTTGACAGAAAATGGCTTTAACAAAAAAGTCAGAAGTGATGGAGGAAGGACAAGTCTTATGGAATAAATTACATAAATATATAAAAACCATATATGAGATGATTTATCATCAAGTATCTGACTGTGATTTACATTCAGAATTCTATAGTTGTAATATCTTCTGTTTTTCTGCTTGAAGATCTGCCTATTTTTGTCATTTGAAAGTACATCAGTTTTGAAATTTGAAATATAAACCTCAGCTCACGGGCAAAAATATTGCAAACACTAACAAACATTTATTTTTTATTTCTTGCATATTGATTTCAATAACCATTCACTAGTTCCAGGACCATTTATTCTTTTCAAAGAGAAGGCTGACACACTGGTTCAGCTATAAGGCTAGTGTTCAATTTCCTGCTCCCCCATAGGCCTCTCTTGTGATTTTGCCAATTCATATAGCCACTTTGTACTTTAATTTCCCCTCAGTACAACAGAGACAGTAGTACCTTCTTATATCACAGTTATGTCTTGGAAAACATTAGGACTACGAGATATGAAAACAGAGGTCATATAAAATGTTCCATAGAGTGTGATGGATGCATTTTTAAAGAGAACCTTGCATAAGAAAACACTTTTTGGAGAATATAAGGAACAATTATATTGTTCGAATGTGTTCCCCTTTTTTGTGGTGAACTATCCCCTCAAAGACAGAGACAAAGAAACACTGAAGAGGACAGCATAAGAATTTTTGAGAGTGCTATAAACACTACAACAGCAGGAAAAACAAGATAGGGTAAATGAATTCACCATTTTTTCACCATTCAGTAAAAATGTTGGCATTTCTTGACACATTTGCTACAAGCACATTACTCTTTCATTATTAGTTTTACTACTGGATTGGTTTTTTTTTTTTTAAGATTGAGAGTGGAATCTTTGCTAGTAGAAAAGACTGCTAAAGAAAATCCTACTTAGTTTGTACTTGCAAAGTGATTTGATGAGTGAAGATTGCAATACTACCTCTAAGTGACGGGGTCAGCTCTGAGGATTAAATTCACCCTTCCATGTAGCAGAATATTACTTACATATCCTGTAAGCAAGCTCTGCTTGCTCTCTTCCCAGTTTACAGAGTGAAGTCGGAACCATGGAAGAACAAATTGTCCATCATTTAAGCATATTGATCCAAATCAGTCTTGTACACAATTAGTAGCTCCGACAAGAGCAGTTTGGTTTCAAAAGATGCCTGTTCCATCTTCTAGAATACAGTTATAAAAGACATGCTGCGTGCACATACACACTGACTTTTCACAATGATCTTGTCTTTGATGTCACCTACAACTGCACAATCATTTGTAATTGTGGCAGTTATTCAAGAAGTTATTTCACAACCAAGTCATGTCTCAAATCATGTTTCCTGAGTATGCCTTTCTCTTAATTTTTTTTAAGTAGCAAATAAATAAATGCAGTTCATTTACTTTCACAAACTTTGGCACGGGTAAAAACTTTGCATATCAGGTTTATTTTTTTGTAGCACGATTGGTCAGATGCAGGAGCTAAATTACGTATCTGTAATGAGAGTTGAAAAAAATCCAGAGGACCCCTAAAACATTTTAGAAAACACTACTGCCTTGTTCCTATGGTGCTTAAATAGGTACCTATTCAAAGGAAGAATTGATTTTGAAAGAAATTACTACTACTTGGTAACAGACTACAAAATGGGAAACTGTTTTCATTCCATGAGTAGATTAAAATCTGACAAAATTTAACTATCTCATAAAGAGCTGTTTATTATTTTATAACAAAAAAATTTCAAAGTGATATCACATTTATTCACTTGCATACACTTCAATAGCATCTGGATTATTCTTCATTTAAAAGCTTTCTCTAAAACAAAACGTTAGCTGATACTTATTTTTCCAGATATCATTAATGTCATTGAGGAAAAAGATAAACATTTATGTTACAATCACACTTCAGTAAAATAACAGTGTTTGGCTACCCAAGTAAGAACCATTTTAAAGTTTTTCACACCACTGTAGGGTATAATAAGGAAGACTGAGGGAGACACCAGGTACTATGGGCAAATAGTAGGAAATGCAGTTGGAATGACACTAGGGAATATAATTTTTAAGCAGGTATTTTCTTTTCTGAGTGGGATAGCTGGTAAACTCTGTGAACGGATAGTAGGTGCCTGCTATTTGAGATCTCTGAGAATTATTAACTGGGAAGACAGATGTGGAGAGGAGGTTCACCATGACTAGAATTTGAGTTGGGATTCCACTGAGATTCAGGAAAAGCTATTGGTTCTAGGTCCTATATTTTCACTCCCTTCAGGAACAGCACAGCCATCCAGCTGGGTCACACAAGGGAAGGGACACTGGACAAAGGGGTATACTGATGTAATGAAAAGAGGATTTAATTATTTGAATTCCTATTGCTTCTTGCCTAATAGCTGGGTTATATCAACCTGGTGTGCACTTCAGGTGTGTAACTATCTTCACGCTGCACAGCTTAGAGGCACACAGCTGCTCTCCTGAGTAAGCAATGTTTTTAGAGTTCCTGCATTTCTCTCTGCTGGAGCTTAAATCAGTTGTGTGCAGCTGATTTTTATTTTTTTTTAAAAGAAGACTTTCCCAGAGCTGCTCCCAGATGGCATGACAAAACATTTCTAAGGTGGGCTTGTGTACTCTCAAAGATTTTGTAGAGAGATGGCATGCAATATGCCACTTTGCAAGTAATGAGAATAGGTTCTAATCTGCTGTCTGGGGGTGGGAAGTCATTTAAATAGGCAGACATGAGTGTGGCGGGGGTTGTTTGGTTTCTGGTGTCTTTCCTATGTGATGCTCTTCAGAATTATCTGGTGTCATCAAGTGCTTGACAGGCATTCACAGCTAATATAATGACATTATTTGTGCTGTGGTAGTTTAGAAAAAGAGAGTGCAGCTTACAGTGCTTGGATATAGCAGCAAGGGATAGCATCTTCTGCTAACATCGCAATTCAGCATTTACTGCCTGACATGCAAAGTGACTGACTACTGGGGAATGCATCTCAAGGGAGAAGGGAGGGAAGCAGGCAAGGGGAAGTTTTCTCTTTGGAGATGTGAGACATGAACAGGAAAAATGCACTATTCTGCTGTCATCCTACACTGTTTCTTGAATACTTGATCCTGCTGTTTTCTGTGTGGGTACTCTACTAAGCCATAAAAGAAATGGTATTCAATTCAGACTTCATTAGGTAACACGGGAATCTACACTATCATTAAATTGTTGGGACTCAACGTGGATATGTAAAAGGCTGTTAGCCTTACAGATAACATCAGCTGGCTCTAGATAAGCAGCCTGCCCCAAGGGGAGGGGCTGGGATGTTGGGAAGGGGAGTGGAATAACTGTTTTGAGTATCTTCACTGAAGTGACTGCCTAGCCTAATCTCATCGTTTTGTTTATCTCAGAATGAGATTTCTGTGGTAGAATTAGTCCTGCAACTGCACGATAGCTTTCATTTTTAATGTGCAGAAATGTTTTAAAACTCCCTGTGCTTTCTACTGCAGAAGCTATGAAGCTTCTGCTGCAACAAATTCTGTTCCCAAAATCACAAAGACTGCATATAAAGCATGCAAACATGTTGAACGTGTCCTGAGCCACAGTGAGGACCTCTTAATTTAAACTTTTTTGCCCTATTCAAGTGATTCAGCACGTAATTAAAGTCTATCGCATTACAAAAATTAGCTACAGATCACCATTTGTTACAAGTGTGACTCACAGGGGCCAAGCCTGCTTAATATTCTGGTTGGCAGCAAAATGTTCGAGTGCAGAATCCAGATCAATACACACATTTTTTTCAATCTTCCCTGCAGTAGTAGTGTTGTACATTTTGGCACCTCTGTCTTGCCAATTGCAATGAAAGAAATTGTCATTCAAAATAAGATCAATTAAAAACTGATGTCCTTAAAAAAATAACACTGCAGACTTTTTTTTTGCTTTTGGATCCACCATGTTCAGCAGACCACCATGGCATGAATTGCCATTAATATGTCATTTCCCTTTCCTGTTATCACAATATAAAAGACCTTAGCTCTGACCTTTCTATCAAAACATCCTTTGTTTAGAATGAAAGCTATTCACTGTTAGACCCTTATCTATAGAGCTTAGCCAGCGGATCAAATCCAAAGAGCAGAATTCGTTTACTTTGTATTAAATGAGCTCAGTTCAGAAGTTTCAATTTTGGCAGAAAGGTGCATTAATCACAAGGAAAAGAACAGATCTCACTTTTCACAGCTTCTGGTTTACTTTCAATACAGTTACACAGTAAGGCTTTTGTTCCTTAAAAGTAGCACTGTATTTAAATACAGTAAATATAACAAAATTACCTTCTTAAAATTACACTAGAGTTCCTACAGTACAGGATGTCCATAATGACCTCAGTGTTGCATGACTAACTTTACAGCTTCAAAAAGGTTCTAAATTAGTTTGGACAGATGGGTTTTATCCAGAGGAAATCAATGAGTTTTTGTGAGTCTGACTTAATTTTTATGCAGCCAGTACTTTGAGATGAAATTAAAATATGTATGAAAAACATATTAAAGTTTCCCTTGGGTTCATAGTTGTTTGTACATTTACAGGTGTTAAAGAGATGATTTAAAAACTAACTATATAAGGGATCAATGCAAGTATACTATGATTTATGGCCTTTCATGACATTTTTGACACTTCTGGCCTAATGTCTTATGTGTTTTGAACCACTAATTATCTTTTAATTCATAAGGGTTTGGTGGGATTTTATAAGTGTAATATAATATATAGAGCTGTATCACATGGAAAGTTTTAGAAAAAACACACTTTACAAGTTGTGCTGAGTACGTAACAGTTGTAAATAAAGATATGCTGCACCAGTTAAAAAAAACACTTGATCGCAGTACCCCCAAATGGAGAGGGGTTCCCCATCTGCCAACAAAATCAGCAGATTTTTAACTTGTGGTTCAGTACCGAGGGTCAAAATCTGTGCAGGTTTTGATCACACCCCACAGCTTTAAATATGAATCAGAAATCAAAAGTCAGGTTTTCCCAGGTTTAGCGCTTTCACTGTGTAAGATCATATCCAACCCAAAGATTCAGCTGTCTGACCAGTTATGATCTGATCATCTCCAGGACTACACAACAACAGCGAAAACTGCAGCAGTTCTTGTGGTTCAATGATGAATAACATGGGACTGTTTCCATTATTCGTCAGAAGTGATAATTTCAAAACTCAGTCATATTCCTCAAAAAACTATAGAAAAGTACTAAGAAAACCTTTGATGGACTCAGATTCGATATATGTTCCAAAAATGTTTACCAAAAAATCATATGAATTACAAACTTCCTGAGCAATGGACAGAAGCTGGAATGTTATTCTGCAAACTCTCAAGAATTGAATATTTCATGCTCCTCTGTTAAATAGCCACAACTTAAACCTGCAATTGACTCAGAGCAAGCAGAAAGGTTCCCATAACAGGATTTTCAAATAGTCCCTAAGTTATCCAAGGCTAAAAATCTCATTGATGTTCTATTTTCTGTTTTAGATTCTTTCTAGTATCACCAGTCGGTACAACATAGACTAGGGACTTATGCTGCTGAATCCTCTTTTAAAATACTTCTCTCTCTTTTCTTTTTCTCAGAATTATTTTCCTAAACATAGCTAAGAAATACACTAATTTGCAACACTGCATAAGCTGAAACAATAAACTTGAAGAGTTTGTTCCCTAATTCGGTGCAATCATTAGCAGTGGACACATGGAACCTTATCAATGATTCCTTCAATGTCTTCTGTTAGATGCAAAGATGGTTCAGTGTGTTTTTTTTCACTTTTCTGGGGAAAGAAGTGTAAAATAATGTGAAGTATGTTGTCCAGTTCTATGTTGAGACGCATCTACTAAAACTTCATGTATGTCAAATGTAACCTTCAATATGAGGATTATAACTAGATGGAACCTGCGGCATTCCTTCTCTTTTCCTAATCTCCAAATATATGTAAAATGTTCACTGTTAGCTTATAAATACCTAATAATATACAGATAAGATTCCCAGTTCTTTGGAATTCATGGATTTCAATCTGTGAGTCAAGTTTTTAGTTTCATGTAATAACTGGGAAAAATTCAGGAGAATGGAAGACAAGGAGTACAAAGCATTTAGATAATTACAGTTCTCCAGGGAGAGTAAATACTAAGAGGCTCAAGTAATGAAACTTCAATTACCAAGAACCTAAGCAAAAGTATTCTTCCTCTTCTGTGTTTTTCCTGGTTTTGTGGTAATTACCGGTGGTGATGATTGGTGTTAATGATTATGCTGTATCTTACTAAGGCATCCTGTTTCCACAATGTTTTTACACAACAGATAGTATCCCAAAATACCAACAGTGACTTGTCTTCAGCAAAGTAAAGTCTATCTTACAGTCTCCTCACTGTTCTAGATTCTCTGCAGTATCTACACTTACAGGAGAGAACAAAATTAGAGAAAACCAATCCTCTGATAACATTTTCAAAAAGCAAAAAAGCGTTGGCTTTCAACAGATTGTAAATGAAGGAGGTAATTTTGATATTTCACTCCTAGCAAACTGTACTTTCCTTTTAAAAGGTCATTCTTTGCCAGTGGTCAACTCCTTACTTTCAGCACTTCCTCTTAAGCTATTCTGACAAAGCTAACACATACATGACAATTAGCACGACATAGGCATGAAAAATGAGACTTTAGATATTATTGCACACTGACAGACCCTAAAAATATCCAGGGAACTTAAGGTCGGATGGAATTTCTGAAAACTGACACGGAATGTACAGCAGGCCAAAGCATCCCCTGTCAGCTCCAAGTAAGAATAGAGAAAAGAGAAACTCATGGCACCGAGAGACTCTTTTAAATGTTGTGACCTTAAATTAGCCTACTCCAAGTTTAAATAGTGGACTTACAGTCAAAAAGCTACTGTCTCTATAAAAAGTAGGTTTTACTGCCATAACCTGGGTCTCAGTTCTGCATCATCAAGGACATTGACAGTAGAATACTTCTCTCTAAATGTCTAGGTTTCAGAAAATTCCTCTTGAAATATATTTTTTTCTATTAAAGGTCAGTAATTCAAGGCAAACTGAAAGCAGAGAACACGAAAAATGTCCTGCAGGAGGAAAGAGGGGCTATATAAAATACCAGCCAGATGCAGATACCCAGAACAAGAGATAAAGCAATGCCCTAAAAGATAAGAGCGCATTACCTTTTCTCTTGTTCTGCGTGTCTACATCTAGCTCATTGTTAAGGTCTTCCTTTTATCCATTTTGGTGTCTGTGGTCATGATTTTGTTCTGCTAACTTCTGGTGAGGGGCACAGAGGGAAAAAAATAATCCAGACCCTTTTACCAAATATGAAGAACACAGCAGTGATGTTAGAGCATGGGCAAGTACCAGAGCTTCAGAAAACTGAGATGTGCAAGCAATTCTTGAACACCCTTTCTCCTACTCTCAACGTTTTGCTCTGAGGACAAAGATCATCTTACTATTAGATCAGCTGAGTCATGCAACTTGTGCTGTTCAAGGTGCTTTCTGCTTCTTTTTGTTATGAAAAAGCCTCTTCATGGAATCAAGGAAGTTGTAAAGTCTTGAACTCTGTGCACATGACTTTCAATTCAACATCACAGCTTCTGTTCAGTTTGATCTCTTTGTTCACACAGCTTCTGATTATTTCAGTGCTTGTGTTCTCTTGTTGTAGCTGCTGATAAATACTTTCCTTAATTCTCCTTCCCATCTATAGACTGCAAATAGCAGTACCTTTTCCACTCTCAAATAGATATACATAGGTCAACTTCTCAGTGGATACTAGCTGAGGAAGTCAAAAGGAAAAATTACCATTATTTTTATAAGCAAAGTCTAATCTTTAATATCCTATATGCAATTACAGTGGAAAAATCTTTCCCTGCCTTTCTTAAATAGCAGAACTGTACAGCAAGCCTTGAAAAATCTGTATATTAACATATTGGTATTGGGTATTTTTAACAACGTATACAGAAGAAAGTTTAATATCTTTCAATGAGTAACATACTTGCACGTGTAATCTGGTTACCTTCTAGTAAAATGAATCATGCTACTGTGCATCAAAAAGCTATGTAGAGGATGGATTTGAATTCTGTATTCCGTAAGGATAATGTAAGCAACGTAATATTCTGGAAAACTTTGCAATTAGATGCTAAATTACTTCACAGTGCTTAAGCACATGAATCAAGCTGAGAAATAATCTCCTCAAAACTCATTAATCAAATCAAGTATATAACATTCCTTAACTAATGCTGTCCATTCATTGAAATGTGTATACAGAAATCTTTCTTTTTTTCTCCTTTCATAACTGTTTACATGCACATTGAAGAAATATACCCAGCACTGCTAGCAGTAGTTCCAGTAAAAAAGTACCATGAAAACAAACCTGTAATAAAAAGACTGATTATTAGTAGGGATGTGTGAAGGAGCTCATAGAAGCAAAGGTGTACAAAAGTTTGTGAGTCCAACTTCTTAAGCAGTTACAAAAAAAAATTCTGGGTGCAATCCACATAGTGCATTCCACTCAACCTGAGTTTCTCCATTTCACATTTTAAAGAAAATAAAAACTGAAAGTGAAACTCAGCTTGAGAGCACTAGATTTTATCTTGTTTTACATCAAAACCTAACAAAACTGTGAATTTTTCTTGCTTTCAGCATGAAACTATAAATCACCTCAGGTTTTCTCAAACATTTAATTAACCTTAAGGTCAGTTCCTCAGGGTTAAATGCTGTTGTCACTGGAGAAAATGGGATTTTTGCCATTGACTTCAGTGCAATAAAGCTTTGGCCCGCAGTGAATTATTTAAGTGAAGCCAGTTAGTATGAGCTGGGGAATACTGTAAGATAAAACTGAATAGTTACTTAGTAGGATTAAAGTAACAAACCAGGAGATATTATTTAGAATTACTTATTCATCTATCTCTATTGATCAGATTTTCTAGTAAGTGAAGAATTTGAAATCTGGCATTTTTGTCCAGATTCCTCAACATCTTAAAAATATTCCACTAGAAATGTTCACAAACTTGGTGAATTTTCCAAGTATCTTTGATTGATACCAGACACAGTGGTAGGAAAAATTATTGCAATAATTCTTCAAGTTCTTGGTTGCATTCAAGATCAAAATCCTAAAATAATGGTTTTGAAGTGGAAAGGAGAGAAAGGATAATTTATGATTTTGGTATTTCAATCACTAGTGCTAGCTTTTGCTGTAGATATGTACTTGGAGATGCAGGTAGGCACTAGAAAGATTTTAGAAAATATTTTAGATCCTACTCAAAGTCCTAGTATGTGTCTAACTGTATCTTAGATACTTTGAAAGTAGCAATTTTATCCCCTAAAAAAACTCCACAAAATAAATGTAAATGAACCAGGTAGGTACCAACAGACAGATACGGAAGTGATAAACACAATCCAGAGCTTTAATGGAAGTCTTTCCAGTGATCACTAGGGGAATCTCAATTGAGCCCAGAGGCCCTGATTCAACAAAGCATTTAGACTCCTAACTTCCCATTGATTTCCCATTTAAGTTAATGGGAAGTTTGGGCCTAAATACTTCATTAAACTTGGGAATAAGTGATTAGGCTTTGGTAATATTTTCAGCACATTGCGTTCTTGATCACTTACAGAATTATTGGAAAGGGTTACTTTGTATTAGGGATTTTAAGTTATATATTGGTAAAAGCAAACACACTTGCACATTTGTTAAATCTTTACTGTGTGTGGGTATGCCCTAGACTGTCAAAGAATATTAGCTATTTATGCTCCTCCCTGCATTTATATATATGCCTTCCTCCATCTGTATTTTCCAGATCTGTCTTACAGGCAAATATATTGTAAATCAACACATTACCAGAAGGATGTGAAGTTTTATAACATGAAAAAAAATCCTGACAGAAGTACAAATCTAATCTCTGTATATTGAAATTGAATCCTGAATGTATGTTATCATAGCTCTACATGCAAAGGACACTAGAAGGGGACTCCAAGGCTATTACAACATTCTGCCTGCTTTTCTGAGAGGAGCAGGAAAGTATCACTACACATAGAAGGGCAGCTTGCTCTGTGGATGTGTCCATACTAAACAGCGTATGGACAGCTAAACTTCCTTGCTTGGCATATTTAGGTAACAGAGTTGCACCTCATCAGAAGGAATCATATTACCTATTATAATACTAAAATAAACTATGCTGATATCTTTCAGTTGATATCTCCAAAAAGCTGAGGTTCTGGAATAAAGCATGAGACATTAATATAAGTGTCATACATAATTATAATAGTTTTAAGACATGTTTTGCTAAATTAAAGCTCTGTGATAAACTTCTGTAAGTATGTCACATATTCCCATCATACTTTGCCCTGAAGAACCGTTGGCTATTTTTTTCCAATGAGCAAAATTAGAGTGAATTCAGGGATGTATTTCTTTTTTCCTCCACATTTTGATGTAGAATCAATAGTTTTCTTCTTCCATCACAGGTAACTACAGTTGCCGTGGGATTTAGAAGCACGATACAGTTTAAAGTGATCTGCTGATCTAAATTTTATGGGCAAACAAATATGCGCAGAATGACAGAAGCTATCTACTGATATTCAGCACTTGAAAAGAAAATATAAATAATGATTAATTATTTTTTTATGCAGACTGCAGTGAAAAAGCCAACTAAAAGTAGTTTAAACCGATTACCCCATGCCCCATTTCATTATAAAAGCACTTGGGGATGGATTCTTGGGTTTTTTTAAAATGCAATGGGCAGAATCTGTTTCACTGTAGAGTAAATATGCTAGCAGAGCTCACTCTTGAGAAAAGATATCTGATTTTGCCAATCCTGAATTCTTAATGGGTTATAATTCAATGTGATAGCTATGATTTTTGACATTATGGGATCTAGTTCAGATCATAAAGGGTATACAAATCAACCAATATAGATTAGATGCTATGGTGGTCCATATCTATTAAACGGGGTCATGGTTTCTAACTAGCTAATAGACTCTTATGTACTAAATTATTTCATGGAATTCAGTACTATCTATTCATCATAAGATTGACATGCATAATCTTAGGTAATTAATTTTAAAATTGTTCCCTCTTCTTGCTTCTGGTTTGGATGAATTGTTACTAAGACAAATTACTTAGCTAGTCTTCAGTGCTAACACAACTAATATTTTTAATTAGCAGGGAATTCTGCATGGCAAGTTACTATTCTAAGCGGGAATGAAAAGAAAATACTAGGATTTTAGTTTCCTTAACTGATTAGCAGTAACAAGTATTCACATTGCATCACAAAAACTTGTTTCTACTCAACAACGACTTCCCACATAATCAGTCAGTTCTTTTGAGGCAGTCATGTGAGAGGAATTTGACATCCAATACACACAGTGAATTAGGGTTCTGAGAGCACAGAATATCTTCAATACATTTTATATGAAGCAGACATTTTATACGAAGCTTGGAGAACCAAGTTTTATTCTGACATTCAAAATTAGCAATAGACTTATTTTCAAGAAATAAAGACATTACAAACTCTTATATTAGCCTCAGCAGTCCAATTTCACAACACTATTTGTAGAAAGTGTGTAATATCTCCAAATGTGTTTAAAGGCAAAGTCACTGACCACTGCCAGGTTCCTGTTCCCTCTTCCTTATACCAGGCAGTGAGACTAGTTATGTACTACTGTGCAGTGGTTTGGAAGAGAGCTCCTTTTTAAAAAAAAAAATCATGTATAGGCAGATAAAGACAAATAGCCACAGAGACTTGAACGGAAAAGCCTAAATGCTTTTCTAAATGGAAATCCAAGTAATTCTGACAGATTTATTATAAAGTCAGATAATGTTCTGTATCACATCAATAGCCTGATTTCTAGTGTTAAACCTGAGATTTGGTACACAAATGGTGGAGCCTAGTAACACTGTCGGGGAAGGGTAAACATTATACATGTACTTAATTGCTTTTAATGAGAATAAAATAAGGTGGTTCTAAGGTGAACTGCATACAGACAATAACACCGAAGAAGGTCCATCCTACATGTTGGTAATACTTAGCAAAGAAAATCACCAAATATTGTCACTTAATAAAAGAGATGGTAATATTTTTTAATGGAGGCTGAGGTAGAAAGATGCTTCTCTCTCAACACTCAGTTGAGAAGTTCAAAGAGTTGTTCTTTAGAACTCATCCATCAGTCTGTTTCTTAATCAAAGTAGCAGAACGTTTACATTTGCACTACTCCAGTAATTCCTTACTACTTAAGAAATCAGAATAAAAGATGGTTTTTATTTTTTTAAATCAACATGATGACAATAATGGGTAGATCAGTAAAAAAATAGAATGGATGACATACTGATAAGTATTGTGTAAATAATGATTGTTGGAGAAGTTTATAAATGCTTTAGGAGAAGTTTATAAATGCTTTACTCTACTGGCTACTTGACTTTTATAAACAACACACAACACTTCAGAATAACTATTGTTACTGGCAAGAAGTCCCATACACAAAATTAATGTCATAATGAAAGTAAAAGAAAATAAAACCACACAACAACATAAATGAGAAAAAAAAACAGAGAAGTGATAAAACATGATGATGAGACAGAACAAGCAGAGAAAAGAGACGAGCTATTGTCTTATACAGTGATAAACACACTCATTGCCCATGTTACCCTGCAGTTCCATCACCAGGTTTGGAAAGTATTCATGAAACACTTAGGTTTCATTTTTAAAATTTATGAGCTTCATCAGGATCTCTTGATTAAATCACAGAGTTGATTATATTGTTATCTGGCACAGATAATTAATAAAAATGTGAAAGAGAGTTAACTCACTATAGAACACTTAGGAGGTCTATAATGTCCCTGATAAGACTGTACAACACCTATTACTGGTGACCGAAATCAGGAGCATGCCTTGACAAGAAAAACAGACTCGCCTATGCTTATATGTTTGAAAACTCTATGGAAATGTCAGAAAGTTGTGTTTGACAGCTACAAGCTCAGCATTATCACATTTGATCTCTTCTGAATGACCTCAGTACCAGGTTAAATATTGCTTGCTAGTACTACTGAGGAAAATATTTACAGGCTTTTGTTGGAGGAATGTTTTCCTGTTTAGAAAAAACACTTTACAACTGAATGTTGCAATGACCTGGTAAGAAGGCGGGGGAAGCAGGGACTCCTGAGTTATAATTAGCTGCTGCAGTGGTTGCTGCTCTGAAGCAGTAACTGGGATCAGGATCGAGTGGCAGATAGAAAACAACTTGGGAGAAACAGTAGGAAAGTTCCCTTTTTATCTACCATGTTTTGTAAAGTAATGCAAAATAAAGACTCAAGCTAGACGGAAGATTCTAGTTTTTTGTGTGGCTAACTTGTCTTGGGTTTTGTTGTAGCTAAATTGTCTTGTTCTTGTTGTGAGTCCCTGTTGGGTTTAGGGTGGACTCAAAAGGAAGGAAAATATGTCTCTTCAAAGTGTTGCATACCTGTCACCTAAACATAAGATGGCATACAGTGAGGGCAAACAGGTACCCACGAGATTTGGGTTAAGCTAATAAAACCATAATAACTTTATAATTCGAACAGACTTTATAACGAAAGTACCTCAAACTTATTTTTGTTTTGGTTTTAACTATGGAAAAATAAGGCTTACTCACTGGATAGGTTTTTCCAGTCCCACACATCTCGTGTTAAAACATTGATATAAATGTTGTGCCGCTTCTCTCTCCCCAGACACATGCGGTACAGAGGTCAACATGCAGAAGACGTGCAGAGTTATTTCAGGTGCTCTGCACTACCTTACATGCTCTGCTAAGCATATCAACAATTTGGCCAACGCAGTAGAGTATGCAAGAATGGGGAAGACCCTGCCCCTCGCACCTTCCCCCCCTCCCCTGGAGTTCTGAAGTTACACTCTCTTAAACTGGAAAACTCAAATGCCCAAGATAAAGAAACAACTTCTGAGTTCATCATCATTGTACTTAGAGAAGTTTAAAATTGTTCTAAGATGCAGAGGCATTTCATCCTTGGTTCCAGCACTCACCTTACTAATATACACTTTAGAAAGAATTGAGATGTTAATTTGAAAACAGAGCAGTGCTCTGCATTTCTATGTTTGCTTGGTGGGTGAGGGGAGAAGTCTGACAGGGAAATGTTATTTGCTGGGTTTTGAAACCTTTTTTGGACTTTGATTAGATGGATACACTTGAAGTTAATGTTTGTCAAGAAGACCTTTAGCTGTCCTGCATATGATTCCCTGCTATTTTTAATATAAATGTAGTATTTTAAATCCATCTCTTGTGTCCTAATCACATTTTGTCTTTAGCAGCTGTGCTTAAATTGTAAAATCTCACCCTTGTGTCTGGTTTCACATCTGGCAACACCCAGCTAACAGTTACAACTTACTTAAAGTAATTAAATGACGTTTTTAAAAAAGCCAAAATTAGATATAAAAAATAAATTATTAAAACAGTATTTTGTTTTCCAGCCAAATTTTTGCAGAAACTTTGTAAGTAGGCTGGGCTATCCAGTTATTTCTAAAGGTGTTGGATCAAAATAAGTACATGCTGAGGAAAGTAAAGGCAGGCTTGTAAATGGGTGGGAACTGGGCAACGTTTAAGCTACCATAATTACTAGTCAGCAGCATGTCTCCACTTTGATGTCAACTATACGCTTTCTTTTCTGTCTCAGGGAGGAAGAAAGTTCAAAAGCTTTAATTTCAAGACAATAAAGGGCCTTGCTAATATGTGTACAGACTTTAACTGCAAATGGAAATTTTTAGTGTTAAAGATATAAATGTAGGTGGGTTAGGACTAAATACTCATTTTGTGTGTTATTTTATGTAACGCAGCCACAAAAGATACAAATATATTATTTATATGAGTGCCACATAAGGTATAGTTTACGAAAGAATAATGACGGTATTTTTTACTGATAAATCTACATATTTCTCTCTGTAATCTTGTATACGTCTGATACAAATGATTTTAAGCATGACAGAATCTTAAAGGAATAACTATGGACAATTCTATTGACTTATAAAATATATAAAGTTACATACATAAAGAAGATGGCCATGCCACACTGTCATTCGTAGTCAGAAGCCATACCAACTTGAATAGTTTTTAACAAGTATAGATATCAAAAGACTTTGGTAAACTAATTATTTTTAATCAAAGAATAAAGATCTGACAATGAAAACCTGATATTAATATAGGACTGACTCAAATGCAATCCTTTCTAATAGCTATATTAGGCTTTGCATCTATCCTCAAACAATAAATAAAACATACTAATCATACATCTCTCATAGTGTTTTCTTTTTAGATCTTGAATGTGTATAGAAGGGAGGGTTAGGAAAGAGTATGAGAGAAACTATTTGTTCACCCAGCTGTACAAAAAGCCTGGTTCGGTTCAAACCTGAAAATTTATTGCACAAACAGATAATTGAAGAGAAAAGGTGTACTTCAGTGTCAATGAACATTCAATATGAGAAAGATCTGAAAGAAATATTTCATTTTCGGAAAGCTGTTATAAAACCAAGCAGAACTTCCAGGGTAACATGTAGCAGAAGGTGATATAGCAGATGATGGCACTCTTTTAGGAGACAGGAAACATAAATTCAATCTCACCCACTGCCTGACAGGATTCGAATGCGAATTTCCCTCTTCCCAGAAGAGAAACCTAAAAAACTAGATTATATGTCATTCCAGAGTGGGAATGGCTGAACAAATAATTAAATAGATATTGAAAGTCTCTTGAGTGGTTAGTATAGCCAATTGTCACTTTAGTTTTTCAGTCTGACCAAAAGAGATTACTCTTACAGCTCTACACATAAATGATCTGGATTCCAATCCCCTTTCCAATTAGCATTCAGTTTACTTTATCTACTGTTCATACTGTGGAGATTTTTTGTCTACATTCATTCATGCAGCAAAAAGCAATGTCAGCTGATGTATTTCACATAACACTACAGAGTGCCCTTCATTCTCATCTGTGCATAGTTAACAAAGCAGTGAAATGGGTCCTATCCAGGCATCCTATTAGTAAGGTGACTATTTTTCTTTAAGGACTAGTTCACAAAGTGCTGATAAATCCTAATCCTGGCCATTTCATAAGAGGCTTGTTGATAGTATCTGACACATCAAATAATTTGAAACATACTTTTCAGAACCACTTATCTCCTCAACTGTTGGAGTCAGTTATCCTGTCTTCTATGAAAACATGCCTGTTTTAAATTCCTTCTGAAGAAACCTCCTGCAGAAACATTTTCTGAGATATGAAGGCTATTATCTTTTGTGAAGCAGATTCGCTTTTACTTTCAGAGATTCCTTCTTCATGTAACAACTCATGTCACTCCATGGTAAATATCAGAAACAGCAGACTGTTCTGAGTAGAAAAACTGTCCTTCGACAGTACCTAAATTTCTCACCTATTTTTACCAAGTACTTTTGTGCTCCCAGAACTATGTTAGGTGCTCTAATTGTACTGCATGAAAGGGATTCAGGATCAGCTGTGTTTATGCAATACTAGAATTCAGGAAGCATTACAAAGAAACAGAATGTTAAATCAAGGTGGCATTTGACAATGGTTATTACTGGCCCAGATACTGCCCAGGTCTACACATATCTGGAAAAGCTGCACAGCAGCTGCACAGTAAAGATGTTCGATTTTTGTCAAAATTAAAATAAGCTAAAATGAAGCTTCAGGTTCCCAGTTTTGCTTTATATTGTGTTATGGGAGCACTGAACTGCCTTCTCAGTTACTTGTGAAAGCTAAGACCTTTGGTGGAGCTTTCTTAGGTCTGACAAAGCACTTCAGGTCCTCCAAGACAAAACACTCATTGATCCCAACCATGTAACTACAGAACAAACAGGAGTTTTGCCTGAAGGACTGAGCAGGGACTGCAAGGCTGCAGCCTAAGTATCAGAAGTCTAATATGGAGATTTAAGTTGCAAATATTTACCAGGATTTCTGCTTTCAAATTTAATGACAAATTTTTAAGAGATGCCAACAGGAAAGCTCTCCTATTGCAGGAACTAAACAGATCGCAGCTTTTCAGAAGCCCTTTAATTGTGGCTTGCTTTTGTGCCAGCTGTTGTGTTCATACTATAAATGGAAGAAAACAGCTCTGGGGTGGACATTTAATTCTGTCTCTCTCAATAGCAAACATTAACCACTGGCCTGCTATCGGACCACCTGCAATGTGTTAGTCATTACAGAGGTCACTGTTACCGAACATTTTAAACTGTGAATAGCTTCAGTTTAAATTAGGTGTAAAAAAAGTCATTTCCTTTCAGTGATAAACTAAAACACCTGCAGCACAGCTCAAGTTTACCATGAGAGATATAAACTCTCACTCTGAAGTTGGACTGTTCAAGGACATACAAAACCACAGTTTTATAAGATAAGACCTTTCTAATGTAAATTATTACTGTGTTGCCAGATTAGGTGATAACATGCACAACTATTTCCCTAGATTGCAAGTTACTCTCTGCTTTGCTAGGAACAAATGACATATATATATTACAAGACTCTTCTCTTCAGTTCACTCATAATCAGGTTTTCCTTTTTGCTAAAAAAAAAGAAAAAAACCCACCCAAACCCCAAACCAAACAAACCAAAAAGAGAGAGTATTTGCTATGTCTCTTCCTTGTTTGTGCTGTCCCTTCTCTATTATAAAATAACAAACATTGTATTTTAGTTCCAAAGTTGACCATATTGCAGATCTAATTGCTAGAGGCACTCATTGGTATTTACTTGTAAACTTTCAAAACATATTTAAAAGGCTTATCTCTGTTTTATTTTACATAACTTTTTCCCTGAGAACAAACATGGGTGGAGATCTGGAATGTTTATTAAAAAACCCAACCTCATCAGAGTTCTATTTTTAAGGATTTTTGTTTATATAAATTCAGCTGAGGCATCTAAAATTATCTTGAGTGCTGGGCTTTAACGTCTGAGTGTTTATACCACAATTTTCACACACTTGAGGTGTACATGCAGGTATCCACCTTTTCCCCAGACAGAGCAGGTGCTTGAAGGTGGCTATCCTCAGAAGAAAATGTAGGCATTCCTTGCATGTCTGAACAAACATATCTCTGCATAGGATTTCTTCTCTCTCTCTAGTTTTGACCGCATACTTTCTTCTAGTTATGCAAAAGAGCTAGAGAATCATGCATCTTTGAACATGTGTAAACTATGGAATACTGAAAGTCAGTTTAGTCTTCAGACTTCTCTAAAGCCAATTTCACTTTTACTAAATATAAAATATTCTGCTTTAGTGTAACTCATACTGGTAAAAGAAAGAAGCAAGGAGTTAATAATTCATATTCTAGTTGGTTTCTTTTTTCATCAAGTTTTATTTTTCTGGGCCATCTGAGTGGGAATTATATTATCAGATGCTATATGCAATAGGTTCTGTGAGCCATGTTCAGAAGTGATGTACAACAGGGGCAATAAGAAAAACAATTAGGAGATCAGGTAAATATTAAATTTATACAGTCGTATACACATTGACATAGATGATACCAGTCTGTTCTCCATCTACTTTTGTACAGATTATATTATCTTCGAAATTTGACCCTGTGACTTTTTTTTTTAATAAAAAAGCAAAATCAAGATATATAATGAAAAGGTCCGTAAGACTAGATTGTAAAATACCCTGACTGAAAATCTAGCTCTTCAGACTCTGTATTCCACACCTAATCCACAAGATGTTTGTGCCTCAGTTTTACTCTCAAAAAACTATCTGTACAATTCAAAACTGTTTGATTACATGGTACACGAAAACAAGAGAGAGAATGACTGGTGAGGTACTCGTTTATCTTCACTTATGACTCTTTTCACACATTCAAACACTGGATAAAGTTTAATTCTCAGTCTGACATACTAATTTTCTACTTTAGCTGACTCATTTGTGGGTCCATTCTCTCAAAACTTGCTGAGATTGCAATTTACAGCATTTGTTTTCCAGCAGTTTGTATAGTATAACGAAACTGAAAACTGCAAGGTTAATTTTAGCTGAGCTCCCAGCATGTCTTGCAGAAGGAACAAAACTATAAACCTGATTATATTTCCTCTCTCCCAAAAATCTTGCAAAAAATCTTGAAAAAGTTGGAAAATACTGTTAAAGACATGAAGAACAGAAAAGAACCAGATTTGGGAAATTTTCAGGAAGCAGTATTCTGGGGTCTTAGTATTGTCCCACCTACCACTGCTGCCTTAACAAATGTCAGTTATGAAGAAAAGCAACAAAATGAGCACTGCAGAGGTTAGTTTTAAATATCAGAGGTAAGTCGCCAAGGGATCCATTTTCCTTAATGTTCTAGTATCTTTTTGCCTCCTCAGTAGTTAACGGGACTTTGTCAAATTGTAATAGCTGAGTGTTTGACCTCTAAATTTTCATGTGTGTTTCTGTTTGTATGTGATGTAATTAAGACTTTTTGCTTTCCATATTCCAACCTCTTATTATCAGTCATTTCTCTAAAGACAAAATCTGCCTCCCAAGTGGCTTCTTTCAATACACCATAAAACTGAGTACTGGCGTGCTAACAGAAACAACTGTTCTAATGTGGGAACCACCTAACCTTTTCCCAGTGTCACATCAAACAGCACGTTATGTGGTCATCGACAGCTTTCCTGTGCTGAAGCAAGCCTACCACGTAGATAATAAAATGCTGAAGCCCATTAATAATATTCCCACTATTTTCTCCAGGCAATGACTGTCAAATGAATGACCACACATTTTGTAGATAATGGCCCAGGAAATATTGCACAATGCAGCTGCTTTTGGGAAGTCATGTTTGTGGAACACAAGATGAACACTTAACTAACTTGACCATTTCCAGGCAACTCCTAATCCTCTAAATATGTACTTATAATTCCATAATATATTTATGTCTAAGAAAAATAAGACCTCAGTAGCTCTATTCTTTTCATAAATATAACAAGCTTTGCAAGAAGAGGAATAGTGTCCTTTGATCTGTTTTAAGACTTGAGTCATTGAAAAAGACTTTTGGAAACAATAAATAATACCAATAAAAAGTGAGCAAAATATTTTTATGCATGATAACGTCATCAACACAAATTCACTAAGTAAATTATTATCATTTGAAATGAGCTCAAACCAAACTCATTTGCAAATGCCCATGTATAGGTTTAAAAAAAAAAAAAGAATTAAATAAACTTCTAACTGAACATTATTTATTTCTGGGGAAAATTTGAAAAAATATATGGTGCTCAGCATGCTCAAAGAAACAGGCTCTGTACCTGAGTCACAATCAGTTTTTAGCTTGCATCTCAAAACCATGAAAGGCTTATTAGAAAGCCATAGACTGGTCATCAAGAATTCAGTATCTGCAAATGCATAGAGAGCGCAATCCCAGAAGATGGTCTGGCTTTCCATCCTCTCCTTACAGCCAAGAGATTTTTTCTTATGTTTGAAATGCTGTTTCCTTTACCTTTGAAATACCATTTTTTTCCATTTACCTTCAGAATAAAACCTCCTAATCCACTGCAGGAAACAAGCCTTTCTTCCATTTCTAAAGTTACTTCCACAGTTATGATCCTCCTACATAGTATTTCCATAGTAATTTTAAATATTACATACAAAGCATGCTACCAGATTTTTCCTGACCCTAATTTACTGCTTACTTCAACACTTTCAATTTCTTGAATGAAATGGACACAACACTCAAAACTTCACCACTGCAAGGAAGCTCATGAATAATCCTGCACAAAGATCTTCCTAGAGGGCCTTCAGTAGAAATGTGCTCTACAGTTTGTATTATTTCTTAGTGCTCTCTCTCTTTTCTGCCATATTAGGCCTTGAAGGAACTGTGGAATGAGAACATCTCTGTGCTGCTCTCTGGCTATAGAAGAGCCTCAGTTAGGGCAGACTTTTATTCCAGAGGCTGTGAAACTGGGCCAGTCTTTTTGTTTGTCAAACTGGCCTGTACACCCACATTAAGTGCTAGACACAGTCTCATCCACTTAACTCGGTATGGCTATCGGAGTAAAGCAATGCTCATTGGGGGTAAGTTTAGCTTACAACAGGCTGATAGTTGGCAGTGATCAATAGCAAATATTTTTTCCTGTTATGGACTGGAGTCTATAAACACCAGTACCAAGAATTGCTCATCAAGACTCAGTACTCTTCAAACTGTGGCCTTGTGACACTAACACGAATAAATATATACATTTTAAAACTTGACCTTATAAACATGTGCAAGAGCTCAACATTTATCTCAATACATCATGAACACTGTAAAAATATTATCCAGATCAATCTGTTGCTAATTCCAGAGAAAATCAAAAGCAGCAAAATTAAGCCAGTGAAGATGTGACTCCTAAATATATTCTCTGAACTACAGTTGGGAATCATTTGCTTACAGCTTAATTCCATGGTCTTTGCAGCACTGATAATACTGCAATGGAGATTTGAAATAGAGAAATAGAGAAAAGAAGGATAGCAGCTACAAAATGAGACTCTATATTTCTTAAAAAAATAGGCCTGTGTATTATACGTGACACAAGAACAATTTACCTCCATTCAAAATAAAATGAACATATACAAAATATTTTAATATTTGAGGAATGTTAATCTATAGCTAATCATTAAATACTGAAGTACTGCTATTTGAAACAAAAACTGCTCTCAACTACAATAAAGTTGAAAAAAAAGAGAATACATCAACATCAAGCTGTATGTTCTATTCAGAATAGACTGTTTCCCTAACCATGGAAATAGTTACTGTAATTGTACTCTTGAGTAAGAATGAGCCTCTGCAGGAGCTGACCCATGAAGGTCTGCAGAATACTTGAGGCCAGCAACAGTGTAAACTTAAGTTGTTGTAAACATAGCCCTTAATCCATCAAAAGAAAACCATATGGATTCCATCTTTATTTATTTCTACAACAAGTCAGAGTCATCATGACATCTTTAAATACTTTGAATATTATTGTGCTAACTTATGAACTAAAAAAGGCAAAACTTGAATCCATTAGAAGAAAAAGTCAGGCTCTTTTTTTGGCTTATTGCTCAACAAAAAACAGGGTTTTCTAAACATTGCATTAAAATTAATAAAGCTGTTTTGAAAAGCTCTGTATTTCGATATTATTACAGCTGCAATAATTAAGAATTTGGCCACTACTTTGAGTCATGAAAATCCATAATTTACTGAAGCTGTTATATATATGCAAATTGTTTTAAAGTTTGTCAAACGGAAAAGAAACCCATTTGGTTAAACCCCTAAAATGTATACGCATGAAGTAGTAATGTACATATGCAACAAGGACAAAAAAATCTCAGCGTATGATACTGAAGAGCTTTTATCCAATAAATATACAATATGATTATTGAAGGTAAGGATAAAAAAAGATTTTAACACAGACATTTGAATATAAAGCAAAATATATGACGGAACTGGCCATTTACCAAGAGTATTATTCCTTCATTGGAATGTGATAGTGCATATCTATTGTTACCAGTTACTGTTAATGTTAGCAGTTTACCTGCTATTTTGAATCAATTTAAGCCAAAGCTGCTAGGGGTCTAGCTTGCCCCTGCCTTTGCCAAGCCTCTTCTCTCTCTTCCTTACACCAGCACTCACATTCCTGGGACTGCACAGTGAGTTAGTTTGGGGAACTGATCTGGATAAAATACGACCATATTAAACAAACAAACAAAAATATTTCTCTTTGTCTGTCTCAGCTTCCCAAACCGTATTACTGCCATTAAATTCAGCACACAATGACAGGAGGAGGGCAAGACTGTGATAATCAAACTATATTGTCTTAAATGTCTGTAGAATTATACCCTGAAGACTTGACCATAACTTAGCCCACATATTTGTGTACTCGGAAAAGAGGCAAGACATCCTGGACAGAAGCAACATCAATATCTTGCCCAGAACTGAGGTCTGCACACATTAGCAAATGTGAGGGAGAAGGGAGAGAATTTCAACTCAGTTCTGCATCTGTTAGGCAACGGAGGTGGAACAGTGCGTATGTGTAGGTTCATTTGTTCATATATTCAAGGAAAATAAACATGTATAATCCCATTTGAAGAGAGAAACCTGAGAAACAATAACACAAAGATTCTTAATACTGTTGCTTAATAAGACACTGGACATCAGTTTGCAATGAGAAGTATGTACATACCAGAAAAAGCCAATTTTACACTGTCTGTGCAGAAACATCACAGCACGAGGCAGTGAAGTAATGGCCACTGTCAAGATGGCTTGAAGACAATCACATCTGGAACACTGTGTCCAGCACAGGCCACCTCACTGTGAGAGAGACCTAGAAAAAAGAAGGGGATTCAGAGAAGAGCAACAAAAGTGGTTAGTGAAGGGAAAGAGATTTATGAGGAAAGATTTAAAAGAGGTAACACAGACTAGCCAAATAATGACTAGGTAGGAGATATGAGGCATGGTAGCAGTCTATAAATATTTCAAGAATATAAACACACAAATAAGACAAAAGAATTATCTAGTGATGTTCATGGGATATAACTAGGAGTTATAAGATTAATGTAAAAAGGGAAAAATGTAGGGTAAATATCAGGAAAACTTCTTGAAAGTGAGATGGCTTAAACTGGTGGAAGAACGGAAGTTATGCGTAGATCCTCCCTACCATTCATCAAATTTTTAAATTAAATAAAACAATGCACTAGCAAGTGCACAATGGAGAAAATGCCTGCATTTATGTGGAGAAGAGAACCTACCATTACTTTAACATCAATAAAGCAATCTTAAATTTACTCATTGTTAATTCACCTTAAAAGCAAGTAGTCTTATTCATTTCCTAAACTCAGGTGACATTAAAATTACATGACTAAAATATTTAATAGGTTAATAATTTCAGATAACAGAAGCAATGTTTGAAATTTTCTATTAATTGTCATTCCTGTAAATCTGGTGACTAAATAGATTTTGTGCATAAGCAGGTACTTTTTCCAGCCTTATTTGGAAAATTTTTGAAATTGTATGTCATACAAACTGTTAGAAGAGCACTTAGGTTTTTTGGTATTTATATTCCAGCATACCAGAAAAAAGTTATGGCATTATTTAGCCTACTCTCCATAATTGCAGCTTAAATTACAGCTCCTACAATTCTGTATTTTCCTCATTATGACTGTTCAATTTAAAGAAACCTTATATTTATATTGGTATGAAATTACCTTTATAAAAACACTGATGTTTCATTTACATAGCAAATTTATAATATTAAAAATCTTTGAGGCTTCTGTTTCCCAGGAGTTACATGTATTTCTATAAGATAACAACTGAGTTTGTTTTATTTCAAGTAAAATCCATTCTCCCTTATATTACTATTTTTACCAATTTTAAAAGTGTTATTTAAATGCTGCTTTAAACCATTAAAAAAGTCCCAGTTTACTAATAATTCTTCTAATCTTAAACTAACTTATCTGTCCTAAAATAACTGTAGTTAAAATCTTATAATATTTCTGTTTATTGACTCAGACCACCAGAAAAAAATTCCACCATTCCATTAAATTGAGAGTTCGAAGTTTTCTGGTCTAATTTCATATACTTCTATTAATGCTTTTATTGATCATCAGATGGTAAGTTTGTTAGTTAAAAGCCAGGATCCAAACAAACAGTGAGACAAGGATATAGGAGATATGAAAATTTACAAGTATGAGCAGTAGAACTACAGAAAAAGCTATTACGTTCTGCAATTTCAGTCTGTCAACATCAAGACTAAAATAGCATTTACCTCTCTATATGCATCTACCTACTCAAAAATCAATTTGATAAAGCAGCTTAAGTTGTGTTTGTTATTGATGGAGGACGGGTGTATGCGTGTATACACGTGTGCACGTGTAGTTACAGACTAGACACCGAAAACCAGAAAGACTTGCAAAGAGAAATTTCTGAAAATATCTGCCAGAGCGTGCTTTCTTAGGGCCCTGTCCAAGCCAAACGAGACTCCATGGCTGTTGGCCATGGGAAGCTCAGTAAACTTCCCGTGCGAGGAATTCCAAGCAAACTGGAGTCTGCACTCCAGCTGAAACCTGCTCTGTGGCACAGGCCGATCTGGCCGCTCAGCATGTCTTTATAGGAATACCACAAGGAAATTCATTTAGCCAGTTGTATAATAAGAGCCATAGTCAGTTCTGAAAGAGGGGAATCTAGTGCGAGCTAAAAAAAAATCACAGTTTTCTTTAGAAGGTCACATGTTGTTTTATTTGTTGTTCAGGTTCTGATGGCTTCACTGGAAATCCTTCTATATAGCCTGAAATTTATTTTTAACATATTCCTGGGTGAGTTACACTTGGAGGAACTGTTGTTTTCCAGCTTGGTGGCATGAAAGAAAAGCTGCTGTCAGAAGAAAGTTTAAGAAGCTGCAGAATTCCTAGACACATCATTTCTCAGGAGGAATACACTGTGTGATCTCATTATAAATATACGCACAGGAGTATGTGCACATACGTACATAAATATATGACAGAGCAATCACAGATTATATTTTAAATGATGTTATGTGCTCACAATGCACATAAAAATCAAAATGCAAAAAAATCATTCTCACCATGAGAATGATTTAATATAATAATGATCATTAATATAATATCCCATTATATATGAATATCTCTTAATTTGCGTTCATATAACAAAGACATTTTTGCTTGAATTATACTAGTACAATTCAGATTATAATGTAAACATCTGGTATAACGTCGCACACCTCACAGGAGTCATATTCACAGATTTTGTATATTTTTTCTTCAAATAAGAGTATTTAACGCAAAATCTACTATTCTCTTATGAACCTTTAGAACTAATTGTCCTCCACAAGTGATTTGAAGTTGAAATATAGCATGATACACATCTGAAATAAATATTTTACCAATTATGTGATAATGACTTCAGTTAAAATGTAGTTAATAATTTGCCATACCCTTTGGCTTACAGTTTGATCTCCTATATGTTACAGGTTGTCTCTCATATACAGGACAAAGCACATAACCCTTCCTCAAACCCCTGATTCAAGGACACAGCTTCAGTTAATGAATGTGTTTTACCACAGTAGATGTTTGAAAGTCAGGTCCTATACCTCATAAAACTATGCACCAGTAGTATTACATGCATATGTGGTGGGCGTTATCTGTTGTTGTAGAGAGGAAGTATAGAACCAGGGCCTAGATACCTGAAATCCAAAGAGGATCAAAACAGTAGAGCCTATGAAAACTTTACCTAACACCAAGAACATGTTAAGTATACTGAAGATAAAAGTTATGAACTTAATTAATGTTGCCTTATAAAAATAATGTACTTGTTTGCATCACCATTTTAAAAATATTTCTTCTTTACACTGCTTTTACTTTACTGAATTGAAATACTAGTACTTTATAGTCTTTTTCATTCCACAATTACTATGGTTCAATTATGCTCTTGCATATGTCAGGTACATTACAGTCTAATTTAATCTTCATTACACATTGCCATATTGCAATTATACATGCTATCAGAGTGTTAACACGTATTTAAACCTGTTATTCCTTTGTCACTGATTTACAAAGAGGTACCTGAAAAGAAGCAGATGTCATAATTACATGCTTATTCAGCTCATTTTATATTAAGTCTCAACGTAAATTGCAGATGAGCTAGGCATATCCTGAAATTAATGTAGTGATAGTATACTAATGCTGTGATTCATTATGGTTTGTCAATGTGCTCCACTTCTGGAATGTGTGATAAAATTATATTAATACTGCACAGTAATGAGATTAATGAATTTGTACATGGGGAAGAATAATGGTTCCCTTTATTAGGCTATTGAAAAAATAACATATAGGTAATTAAAAAGAATTAGTCAAACGCCATACAACCCCATTTATATTAAATTAATTTGTCTGGCTTCATTTCTAATAATTGATCACTCTCTGTAAATTATAAAGCACTCCTCAACCATATGAACTACTACTGTAGGAGGAGAGATTCCAGAGTAGTATGAACCATCAAGGTGGTCCCTGTGGGTTCATATTAATTAAGGTTTAACAGTTTGGAAAATTGTAGCAATATTTTATGATTCATGTAATTAAACTCTGTAACAAAATGTCACAACCACTAGTTATATCTGTGCCTATGATTTATATCTTACCCTTATTTCAAAGGAAGCAGAAGTAATGAAATATTCTTAAACACACAGACAATCAAAGGAAAAATGTACTGGTTGTTTTTAGTGTTCCTAACTAATCACATTAGCATTTCATTGCCTCTACTTCAGGCACTAATGGCCATCATCAGACAGTGCAAATTAGATTAATTTAATATTCAACATCATAAGCTTTTTCAACAAAGGCTTGATTCTGATCTCTGACTCATTTTACTCCTCTGTTATTCCACTTATTTCAATTGCATTTTCTCCTGTTTTCTTCATTAACCGTGCAGAATCTAATCCCTTCCTTTGGTTCTCTAATACAGCTAATACTTGCTAGCAAAAGCTACTTCAGTACATTTGAAGTCACAGATGTTCTAAACACAACAGAACTGCAGTCTAATGTGCCTGATGCTGAATTTCCGAGTCTCACTGTATCATATGAAAAGACTTTCTTCGAAAATGGGTTCCCTTGTGGAAAAGGTCCTTGAATAATCTGTCATACCCTGTCAGTTAGACAATTAGTGTTCTTGGGGTGTTGCTTTCCTTTGCTTGTTGCTGGAGTTTCTCACTTTTGAATTTTTTTGTTACTAATCATTAGCACTGAAGAGGAACTTTTAAAGCGAAATTTTATTGCCAAAAAAGGCATTTAAAAAAAAAAAAAAATTGAAGTGTTTGCCAGAAAGCTTTAGTTTTGACTGATTTCTCAAGTCTAAAAAGGATATTTTAAAAGACCTGTAAATTATTGGTACTCTCAGAACAAAAATCCACTTCAGTTTAGCTTTTTCATTTAACAATATTCTATCGTACACTGGTTCTCAGAAACCCAGAAACTACAGAATCTAGAAACATCTGCCCCGCTGTGTGTCATTTGCAATTGATGGCATACCTTGCACAGTGTGGCTCAAAGACTGATAGAAGATGGCAGATCAATCAAGCACAGAGATGTCTAAATCCTATAAATTTGTCCATAATAAAGATGGTTCTAACAAATCAGATACTGGGCTTGAGACTAATGCAAAAGCAGGGATCATGTATAAAACGTTCACACATTTTTCAAGGTTATATTTATTTCTATACCCAAATTTAATCTAGAAAGCAAAACTTCAGCTTTAAATAACCATTTGGGTTTTTTTTTCAGAATTCTAAAAAAAAAAACAAACCACTGATTGTTTCATTTTTATTTTTTTTTCAGACTGAGGGATATGCTACAGCTATCTCAGCTTGTGTGCTGTGGCTTGTGTAGAGAATGCACATGGCTTGCATTGTGTGGAACGTACTCTGATGTGCTTTGTGGATTAATAGGATTCTTCTGCTCCTACAACAATACACAATTCTGTTTTCTGGTAGAAATAGATTCTGTTTCTCAATGATCTTTGTTCTCAGATATCACAGTAATGGGCATCAAATAAGTACCAGAGAAGAATACTGGTTAGTGCAAATGAGCAACAAATGTAAGGCTTGATGTGAGACCACAGAAGTCCATTCAATTGACCTAGCGGGCTTCAGACTAGACTCTGATTATAAAAGGGTATATTGCACCAACCAATCTTCACTGATTCTCTGGATGAAAGAGGACAGCACATGTGTTAGTGACATTGGGTCCATTCTGTAATTTGACAGAAATCCTACAATTGCTCTAGGTGCATTCTGAACCGAAATGGGGAGGGGGTGCTCACAGAAATAGCGTATGGTTCTCCACTATCTTTGCCAAAAGCAGGTTTCCTGTCAGGAAAATCAAAATGACTGCCTCTCTGAACTTGTAAATTACTATCTTTAAAAGATACAGCATTCTTATTCCACCTTTGAATGCTTCATCTTAGTAATTTTTCCTACCTAGTCTAGCACTGAAGAGCAAGTTTCCAGTTCAGGTGTAAACACTTCTGAAATCTGTTTTAGGCAAGTGAACAGAAATATACACCGTAATTATGGGGGGAAAAAAAAATTACTCTCATCTGTTGGTATTCACATTCCAGCTTTACTTTTTGTTAGTTGGTTGGTTTTCCCCTCTGTATTATAATGCTATCTTTTTCCTGGGAGTAAAATTTAGCCTAGGGCTGATAGGTTCAGTAGATAACAATTCTATCCTAATCTAGTTATGACAGATTTAATATTAATGGGACTAAGAGGAAAATCAGTTTCCTGACAAATGATGATAAAGTGAAATCTTTAAGCAATAATAAAAATCAACATGTCATATCACGTCACCAGTCATTCAAAAGTGACAAGCAGAAACAATCTTCTGAGACAACATCCAACCACAAGCATAATCACATTTATGATTTAATTCCCATTTAACATCAATCACATCAAATTAATAACCACTCTCAAAGAAAATTAAATCCTAAGTGTATTTTTCCTTTAAAGTGTTATGATCAGAGAAGAAAGTCCTAATTAGATTTTAAACCAACTACACGTTTTGTACATGTGACACCTGTAACTTGGCCAGCATTGTGAATCGGCCCCATGTGGATTTTCGTCATAAAAGAAACTGACAATCCCTCCTAGCAGCTGCCATAAGTTTGATTAACATGTAACATATCCTTTTGTGAATGTTCTTGTTGTAAAGATTTTCCATTGCTTCAATGACTGTGCAGCCATTTTGTTTAGGGAAAATACCACGCTATGCTGATTAGTGTTTGGCATGCAAGTCAGAGACAAAGCTGCGAGCCAATGTTTATTCTGCTCTTCCTATGTTAGAGTGTTTGTCAACAAAAGATATCCTGCTCATACCTTATTTCATCTTCCCAAGTTGCTTATTCAAATGGCAAGGGCACTGTAAGAATAATTTCTTTAAGTTACTTAGTGAATTCATGTGATTCTGTGCAGCCTGAATCAGGGGTGGCCAGCTGGTGGCTTTTAAACTTCATGCCACTCCCAAGGACTTACATGGCTGAGAGTGGCATCATAATGCAGTTGCACATCTTCATCAGTAAAAGTGAGCCTGGAGATCTTAGGACATCACTTCATGCCCAAACTGTTCTTCACTGGAGCAGCAGACTCTTGTGGGAGAATCTATGTACAAACTGCTCCCAGGATTCTGCCTTTTCCTCCGTATTTGGTATGTCTCATGTTTCTCAGCTAACTAAGGATTTGGTTATGTGACAGAACAACTTGCTATCACTGCTCCAGATGATTGTGCCTTATTGAGACAGGAAATATGAATGTAAATATACTGTAATTTAAAGTATAGACATTTTGGAAAAATAGATAAATACGTATTACTTCAGTACTGAAGATGCTCTTGGTCTTCATGTCAGCCCTTGTTATTTTTATTTCAAACAATGTTCAAACAATTTAAATAATCCTAATGTAAAACTCAGGCTAGTGCTCTTGTACCTCCTACATGCCATGGCAAAATAGCTCTTTTCCTTATTTACAGATGAAATCGCAGATACAGGACATCTGCTCCCCTCTGTTAATTCTTTCCTTCCCATCAATGAAAGCAGCCACTTGGAGAAAGAATGTATTTGGCAGAGAATGAATTAAGTACAATAGACAAGCATGTACTTTTTGTATTCCTTTTATAAGGTTCAGCAAGAGAATATAGTTTGTTTCAGGGTCATAGATTGTGACCTTGGTCAAGCAAAAGTCAGTCATGATAAACCAAATAATATACAATATATCCTTAAAACTACTCTTTATAAATCACCGTCCTATGATGGCATCCAATTTCTTCCTGCCTCTTTAAGCTATAACGTGTTTTAGGATCTTACAACATGCAAGTCTGTTATTAAAGATTCTGCTGAATTATTCAGGGCTAAATCAAGATGTGAAGACACCTTTTTTGAGACAGAAAATTGGCAAACACTCTCTACTATGCCTTACAGCAAGAAAAAAAATCTTGCTGCAGCTGTTGTGTTTATCATAAAATTGATGCTATAAAAATGTTACCTGAATACAAATGAAATTATTTTTACTTAAACCTCCCATATTAAGAGGCACATTTCCTCACATGATTATGAGATCTCCAAGACCTGCTATGGATATCTGGCATAAAGTGGTTAATTTATTCTCACTTAAAAGTTTCCTGAAATGTCAAGCCCAGATTTTAGTGTACTTTGTCATTGAAGGTCAGATTGTGAGCCCCTTCGTTACAGCAGTGAGCAGCTACTCACATGTGTAGTTCCATTGTCTTCCAAGGAATTTGAGGTGAACAGCTGCATACCAAGGTAAGCCACGATCTATCCCTTACTGACTTTACAGCAGCTAGTCACAGAGTGAAAACTACTCAGCACAAATACGAGTTTCACAGTCTGGTCATAACCATAGTCATATAACATATTCTTCATTTGAACTAATGGCTAATAATTTTAAATAATAAGATGTTCCTATGCATAGCTGGAATTCAAAAATACAATTTCCTATAAAAGGGTAATTTCTTATTGGACAGAAAAAGTGATTTTTTCACTCTGAGTTTCCTCACAGGAGGACTAATTCTCTGTTTTTCCATATCTTGGATAAGTGCAATGGTTTTCTTGGAAAAATTCAGGACCACA